>NC_084747.1:47959101-48009101 GCF_033978785.1 Entelurus aequoreus | reverse complement strand
CAGGCAAATAGACCTCATTGCATCATCAAATATTAACATTGAATATTCATTTCCTATCATTTAAGATGATCAGTGATGCGTTTCCGCTTCATTCATTCAGTGTGACAGCTGCATATGACAAGAACATTGTGCTGCTGCAAAGTCAATGGACTCTTCACGAGAACGTCAAATTAAAATCGCGTTGAGTCCATATTGCATACCAGGGGCCGTATTTATCAAGCGTCTTAGAGTGCCATTTTACACGTAAGTCCTGAGAATTTGCGACATTTAGTCCTACTCTCAAACTTAAGAATAAAAGCTATTTATCAACTTTCTGGGGCCGTACTTATCAAGCTTCTCAGAATTACTCCTAAGAAGTCTGCTAAGAGTTGACTCAAGAGTAAATAAATTCTTCGCTGATAGCTGCACTTAAAAGTTAGTTATCAAGCGTCTTACTCACACTTTCAGCGAAGTGTAGGACTGAATCTTAAGTGTCACACTCAGAGCTGAATTACGACATTACTATGTGCCGTAAATGGAATTTTAGGTGACGTCATTTCTGTGTCCATAGAAATGACCAATCACGGAAGGGAATCCGTTGTCTAAGAATAAAGAAATATCTTGGAAATATTTAAGTGGACAATGGGAGTGTATATTTTGACAATAAACTACAGAATAATACAAAACAAACTAGTCCCCGCCGGCACTCACGCTACCGCTCCCTCTCTTCTCTTCTCTCGCCCACACACTCACTGACGTCACTCACCTCACGGCCACACACATACGCTACTGTCATAACATTTTCTTTCCAATTCATTAATTAGGCAACTAATTTGAAACTGGTGTGGGTGGCTCTATATATACTAGCCCACTGCAGCCACATGCAGAAATCAACATGGAATCGAAAAGTATTAAATCTGTGACAAAAATAATACCCGCTCTGTCTAAACGATACCGTTTGATCAGCTGCTCGTCATCAAACAAATCCAGGACATCGTTCCGCTCCCTGAATGTTCGCACACGTCTCTCTCGCCTCAGTGCCATCCCCTGCTGGCAACTCCTAACCACTTAAGACACCTCTGAAGGTCTCTTAAATATCGTGGAGAGTAGAAGTGATTCTTAGACTTAAGAACGTTGATAAAAAGCTTTTATTCTTAAGTTTGAGAGTAGGACTAAATTTCGCAAATTCTCAGGACTTAAGTGTAAAATGGCACTCTAAGAAGCTTGATAAGTACGGCCCCTGAAGTCTAAGAATCATTCCTACTCTCCACGATATTTAAGAGACCTTCAGAGGTGTCCTAAGTGGTTAGGAGTTGCCAGCGGGGGATGGCACTGAGGCGAGAGAGACGTGCGCAAACTTTCAGGGAGGCTTTGTTTGATGACGAGCAGCTGATCAAACGGTATCGTTTAGACCAGGGGTCACCAACGCGGTGCCCGCGGGCACCAGGTCGCCCGTGAGGACCAGATGAGTCGCCCGCTGGCCTGTTCTAAAAATAGCTCAAATAGCAGCACTTACCAGTGAGCTGCCTCTATTTTTTAAATTGTATTTATTTACTAGCAAGCTGGTCTCGCTTTGCCCGACATTTTTAATTCTAAGAGAGACAAAACTCAAATAGAATTTGAAAATCCAAGGAAATATTTTAAAGACTTGGTCTTCACTTGTTTAAAAAAATGCATTCATTTTTTTACTTTGCTTCTTATAACTTTCAGAAAGACAATTTTAGAGAAAAAATACAACCTTGAAAATGATTTTAGGATTTTTAAACACATATACCTTTTTACCTTTTAAATTCCTTCCTCTTCTTTCCTGACAATTTAAATCAATGTTCAAGTATATTAATTTTTTCTATTGTAAAGAATAATAAATACATTTTAGTTTAATTCTTCATTGTAGCTTCTGTTTTTTCGACAAATAATATTTGTGAAATATTTCTTCAAACTTATTATTATTAAAATTCAAAAAAAATATTCTGGAAAATCTAAAAAATCTGTAGAATCCAATTTAAATCTTATTTCAAAGTCTTTTGAATTTCTTTTAAAATTTTTGTTCTGGAAAATCTAGAATAAATAATGATTTGTCTTTGTCAGAAATATAGCTTGGTCCAATTTTTTATATATTCTAACAAAGTGCAGATTGGATTTTAACCTATTTAAAACATGTCATCAAAATTCTAAAATTAATCTTAATCAGGGAAAATTACTAACGATGTTCCATAAATTATTTTTTAAATTTTTTCAAAAATATTCGAATTAGCTAGTTTTTCTCTTATTTTTTTCGGTTGAATTTTGAATTTTAAAGAGTCGAAATTGATGATAAACTATGTTTCAAAATTTAATTGTAATTTTTTTCATGTTTTCTCCTCTATTAAACCATTCAATTAAGTGTAAATATCATTAATTATTAATAATAACATAGAGTTAAAGGTAAATTGAGCAAATTGGCTATTTCTGGCAATTTATCTAAGTGTGTATCAAACTGGTAGCCCTTCGCATTAATCAGTACCCAAGAAGTAGCTCTTGGTTTCAAAAAGGTTGGTGACCCCTGGTTTAGACAGAGCGGGTATTATTTTTGTCACAGATTTAATAAGGGGCGTCATCTCATCAGCAACATCACGCAGCAGAGCTTTCACAGCAGCGCCACCCACACCAGTTTCGAATTAGTTGCCTAATTAATGAATTGGAAAGAAAAGGAAACATGTATTTTTGATTCATTGCCAATATTGTTTGTTTGTTTTGTATTATTTTGTAGTTTATTGTCAAAATATACACTCCCATTGTCCACTTAAATATTTCTAAGATATTCATACTTGCCAACCTTGAGACCTCCGATATCGGGAGGTGGGGGGTGGGAGGGCGGCGTGGTCGGGGCGGGGGGCGTGGTTGGGGGCGTGGTTAAGAGGAGAGTATATTTACAGCTAGAATTCACCAACTCAAGTATTTCATATATATAAATATATATATATATATATATATATATATATATATATATATATATATATATATATATATATATATATATATATATATATATATATATATATATATATATATATATATATATATATACATATATGTATGAAATACTTGACTTTCAGTGAGTTCTAGCTGTATATATATAAATATATATATATTTATTTTATTATACATATAAATAAAATAAATACTTTAATTTCAGTGTTTCGGAGGCTATCCAGTAGATGGCAGCATTGTCCTGTTTAACTTCTCCGTTGATGAATGAGTATATCATTTCGGCCACCGTGTTCAATGGAGAAGTCTGTTCTACAAAATGTACAGGCAACATACATACCCCTTCCCCTTCGAACTGTCCTGAGTGAACTGAAATTCTTGTTTCCATTCGTTTTGGAACTTGCAAGCGTATTTCTTCATCTTGCTCGTCGACGGCGTCGCCATGTCTGTAACTTCCTCGTTCTTCTGCTTCGTCTCCTTGTTGTGCGCGCAGTTGTGCACTCTACTCTCTAAAAGCCGTAGATGTTATGACGTCATTGGGCAGGCAAGCTGTTTATATTGTGGGAAAGCGGACGTGAGAACAGGCTGTCCCAACTCAGGTCCGCATTGAGCTGGAGGGGGCGTGGCCTCCAGCTCCGGCTGAATACCGGGAGTTTGTCGGGAGAAAATTTTGCCGGGAGGTTATCGGGAAAGGCGCTGAATACCGGGAGTCTCTCGGTAAAAACGGGAGGGTTGGCAAGTATGAAGATATTTCTTTATTCTTAGACAAGGGATTCCCTTCCGTGATTGGTCATTTCTATGGGCACAGAAATTACGTCACCTAAAATTGCGTTTACGGCACATAGTAATGTCGTAATTCAGCTCTGAGTGTGACACTTAAGATTCAGTCCTACACTTCGCTGAAAGTGTGAGTAAGACGCTTGATAACTAACTTTTAAGTGCAGCTTTCAGCGAAGAATTTCTTTACTCATAAGTCAACTCTTAGCGGACTTCTTAGGAGTAATTCTAAGAAGCTCGATAAATACGGCCCCAGATTTCAACCAAAATGCACTTCTGAAGGATGCGCAGTCATTTTAGTATGGGGTCTGTGGAGGTCTTGCTCCTCCGGGTTCTCTGGACCACCAATGACAGACATGACAGCCGTGTTCATCTTTGCGAACAATGATTTATTTTGCAATAGGTTGTGCTTTTCAGCTAATCTCGAAGCCGATCCTGACACACCCCGCTTCGCTGCAGGTCCGCAGGCCACGCCCCCCACCCCACAGGGTCTATCTGTGTTGGCCCTGCCATGAGGTGTCGACTTGTCCAGGGTGTACCCCGCCTTTAATAAGCTCCAGACCCCCCACCCGCCACCCCGAAAGGGACAAACAGTACAAAATTGATGGATGGATGTGGGTGGTAAATAATATTGTGCATTGTGAATCGATATTGCAAAATTTCAAATATATCGATCCATAATTGAAAAAAAGCATTAATGATAATATATATATATATACATGTAGGGATCGGAATGAAACTCAATGTAACGCAGTAAATATATTCAATCAAAGTAAAAAAGTACAAAACCCCAAACCAGTGAAGTTGGCATGATGTGTAAATGGTAAATAAAAACAGAATACGATGATTTGCAAATCCATTTCAACTTATATTCAATTGAATAGACTGCAAAGACAAGATACTTAACGTTCAAACTGGTAAACTTTGTTATTTTTTTCCAAATATTAGCTCATTTGGATGTTGATGCCTGCAACATGTTTCAAAAAAAGCTGGCACAAGTGGCAAAAAAGACTGAGAAAGTTGAGGAATGCTCATCAAACACTTATTTGGAACATCCCACAGGTCAACAGGCTAATTGGGAATAGGTGGGTGTCATGATTGGGTACTAAAGTAGATTCCATGAAATGCTCAGTCATTCACAAACAAGGACGGGGTGAGGGTCACCACTTTTGTGAACAAATGCGCAAGCAAATTGTCCAACAGTTTAAGAACAACATTTCTCAACCAGCTATTGCAAGGAATTCAGGGATTTCACCATCTACGGTCCGTAATATCATCAAAAGGTTGAGAGAATCTGGAGAAATCACTGCACGTAAGAGATGATATTCAACCTTCGATCCCTTAGGCTTTACTTCATCAAAAACTGATATCAGTGTGTAATGGATATCACCACATGGGCTCAGACAACCACTGTCAGTAACTACAGTTCTAACTACAGACCTGTGTGGCGCATTATGAAGCCTAAAATACCACAACAGAGACCCCGGACTGTTGAACAATTTAAGCTGTACATCAAGCAAGAATGGGAAATAATTCCATCTGAGAAGCTTAAAAAAAATCTCCTCAGTTCCCAAACATTTACTTAAAAGGAAAGGCCATGTAACACAGTGGTAAAAATGCCCCTGTGCCAACTTTTTTGCAATGTGTTGCTGCCATTAAATTCTAAGTTAATGATTATTTATGATTATTCAATTGAATTTAAGTTGAAAAGGATTTGCAAATCATTGTATTCTGTTTTTATTTACCATTTATTTACACAACATGCCAACTTCACTGGTTTTGGGTTTTGTACTAGCAATGTTAATTTACGACGGATATGACAATATACATGCTACTGATTAGCATTAGCGATTTTACATGGCGATTTCAACACCTCCAAATTTGGTAACGAAAACTACAACCAAGATGCACGTTACAATCAAACAGACGGTGTGTACTCAGTGCAATACTTACAGTACAAACACTTCCTAGGGCTCAACAAACATACTCGACTGGCACATTCAACTTAACGGCAAAGACTACTTCCTGAGGACACACTGAAATGGAGGCATATTTGCACATGAACTATATAAGTTTTTCAGTGTGAACATTAAATATCTTGTCTTTGCAGTCTATTCAATTGAATATAAGTTGAAAAAGATTTGCAAATCATTGTATTCTGTTTTTTATTTACCATTTACACAACGTGCCAACTTCACTGGTTTTGGGTTTTGTATGTTGCATTCAAACTACTCTGACAAGTGAAATGTATCCAGTTTGTTACGATCTGTGTAGAAGAGCTTGGCACATGCCCATAGTTGTGTAACCGAAGTTTTAAAGCATAGGTGTTGTTGGTCTGGACCTCAGAGTGCATAGACAACAGATGTAGCACAGGTAAAAATCTATCAAAACACAAAACACGAGGAAATAGTGCAGCAGGGAAGTGCACGGAAAGCATAGAGAAAGCTGGTTTCCGTCACGGAACAAAGCACGACGTCGAGGAGCAAAATAATGACGCAAAGTCAATCAATCAGTTTCCTTTATTTAACCAGGTAAAGACTCATTGAGATTAAAATCTCTTTTTCTAGAGCGACCTGACAAAGAGGGCGGGACAAAACAAAGTTACAATAATAATCACAACAAGACAATACAACAGAACAACAACAGTCATACCACAACAGGTCAATAATTAGTAATAATTCAATTTAAAAGCGAGTACATTGCCCAAGAGAACTGGTTTACTCGAATTAGGTAGAATTGATGCACAAAAGTCAAGCACATAAAAGGAACAAAATAGATACAGCAAGGATAGGGAAATCAATGACGCAGCCCGCCCAGAGGACATGGCTGGCATGAAAGGCATCATGATTGGCAACCGCAAACAGCTATGTCCCTGATTGCCAATCAGGGACATATGATGGAGCCAGCACTCAGAAAGGAAAAGTTGTGATAAAATAGGAGGCAAGGAGGAAATGTTTACAGAAATAAGAGCTCTGGGCAGGAAAGAAAACAAAATGCCAGATACGAATAAGAATTGTCATGATATATCATGACTAGTGTTGTCCTGATACTATACCAAAAATATACCAAACCGGTACCAAAATTATTTCGATACTTTTCGGTACTTTTCTAAATAAAGGGAACCACAAATAATTGCGTTATTGGCTTTATTTTTACAAAAAAATCTTAGGGTACATTAAACATATGTTTATTATTGCAAATCTGTCCTACAATAAAATAGTGAACATACAAGACAACTTGTCTTTTATTAGTAAGTAAACAAAAAAAAGGCTCCTAATTTAGTCTGCTGACATATGCAGTAACATATTGTGTCATTTTCCATTGTATTATTTTGTCAAAATTAGAGATGTCCGATAATGGCTTTTTTGCCGATATCCGATATTGTCCAACTCTTAATTACCGATTCCGATATCAACCGATACCGATATAAACAGTCGTGGAATCAACCCATTATTATGCCTAATTTTGTTATGATGCCCCGCTGGATGCATTAAACAATGTAACAAGGTTTTCCAAAAGGAATCAACTCAAGTTATGGGGGAAAAAAATGCCAACATGGCACTGCCATATTTATTATTGAAGTCACAAAGTGCATTATTTTTTTGAACATGCCTCAAAACAGCAGCTTGGAATTTGGGACATACATGGGGGTGTATATTGTAGTGTCCCGGAAGAGTTAGTGCTGCCAGGGGTTCTGGGTATTTGTTCTGTTGTGTTTATGTTGTGTTACGGTGCGGATGTTCTCCCGAAATGCGTTTGTCATTCTTGTTTGGTGTGGGTTCACAGTGTGGCGCATATTTGTGACAGTGTTAAAGTTGTTTATACGGCCACCCTCAGTGTGACCTGTATGGCTGTTGACCAAGTATGCCTTGCATTCACTTGTGTGTGTGAAAAGCCGTAGATATTATGTGACTGGGCCGGCACGCAAAGGCAGTGCCTTTAAGGTTTATTGGCGCTCTGTACCACTCCGTACAGCTGCGTTTTAAAAAGTCATAAATTTCACTTTTTGAAACCGATACCGATAATTTCCGATATTACATTTCATTAAAGCATTTATCGGCCGATAATATCGGCAGCTCGATTTTATCGGACATCTCTAGTCAAAATTATTAAGGACAAGTGGTAGAAAATGAATTATATATCTACTTGTTCATTTACTGTTAATATCTGCTTACTTTCTCTATTAACATGTTCTATCTACACTTCTGTTAAAATGTAATAATCACTTATTCTTCTGTTGGTTGATACTTTAAATTAGTTTTGGATGATACCACAAATTTGGGTGTCAATCCGATACCAAGTCGTTACAGGATTATACATTCCAAAGTCCTCATGTGTCCAGGGACGTATTTCCTGAGTTTATAAACATAATATAATTTTTTTTTTAAACGAAATACTTTTTTTATTTTTTTTATTTTTTATTTTTATTTATTTTTTATTTTTATTTTAAACAACATAAAAAAAGACACAAGATACACTTACCATTAGTGCATCGACCCAAGAAAACCCTCCCTCCCCCATTCACACGAACAAAACGAAAGACTTTGTGATGATGACCGGTACTTTTTCAGAGGCGGTATAGTACCGAATACGATTCATTAATTCATCATTCGTTGTGGCTTGTGCAGCCCTTTGAGACACTTGTGATTTAGGGATACATAAATAAACATTGATTGATTGATTGCTTGATTAATATCGCGGTACTATACTAATACCGGTATACCGTACAACCCTAATCGTGACGCCCTTAAGTGAATGTATCGGGTGTAAATGCACCACGTTACTACCCACCTCTGGAAGTAGGGTGGATTTAATCTAAATTAATTAAAGCCGGCTCTACCCGCGGCTTTAAACGCCTCCGTCATTGTACTGCGTCTCTCAACTTTGTGGTGTCGACGTGTCGCTACCAATGCAGGCTGACACACCACATCCCGGCGTTCCGTTGCCCAAATTCTAAATATGGGATTGCCCCATTGGATCAGTCCAATCACACTTAAAAAGACTACTAGGACGACTGCAATTATTTTGTCAAACTGACAGCTGCTCTCACTCGCTCACACACACACACACACACACACACACACACACACACACACACACACACACACACACACACACACACACACACACACACACACACACACACACACACACACACTTGGAAACATTAGCAAAGCCTTCTCCGAAGGGTTGAGACTTCTCTGGAATACTAAAAAAAAAAAAAAACATCACATACATTTTATATGCATTGACGCAAATAAGGAACATGATTTGCACACCCCGGATGGTCCGATGTGCATCCGCGCAGACGTGCATACATTTATAAACACATGCCTTTTAATAGACTTGCTGTGTGTCTGTTTAAAAATGCATGTATTCCCTACCAGACGCACACACACATACAGCTTTAAAAAAAACTAATATGCACTTTGACGCTGCTCTGACCCGATAACTTGGAGGCAAAGCAGCCTTTGGAATTATAATTAGGCAATAAGTGAAATATGCATGTATGTATGAGTCAGGCCGTTTATATTCATATAGTGCGCTCGTCTCCATGCGGGTGGAACCTTTAGAGTAGGTTTGCTTTGGAATTGAGTTGGGAAAATGTATGTACAACTCTCTCAACTGTCCTGATTTAGGACTTGCAGGATTTTCATTTCAGTCAGCATTACTGAAAGCCACTACTACCGACCACGCAGTCTGATAGTTTATATATCAATGATGAAATCTTAACATTGCAACACATGCCAATACGGCCGGGTTAGTTTATTAAAGTGCAATTTTAAATTTCGCGCAAAATATCCTGCTGAAAACGTCTCGGTATGATGACGCCTGCGCGTGACGTCACGGGTCGTAGCGGACATTTTGGGACAGCATCGTGGCTAGCTATTAAGTCGTCTGTTTTCATCGCAAAATTCCACAGTATTCTGGACATCTGTGTTGGTGAATCTTTTGCAATTTGTTTAATGAACAATGAAGACAGCAAAGAAGAAAGCTGTAGGTGGGAAGCGGTGTATTTGCGGCCGGCTGCAGCAACACAAACACGTAGCCGGTGTTTCATTGTTTACATTCCCGAAATATGACAGTCAAGCTTTACCATTGGCCTGTGGAGAACTGGGACAACAGAGACTCTTACCAGGAGGACTTTCAGTTGGATACGCGCTACCGTGAGTACGCACGCAGCTGCGGCTTCCAAACATTTGATCGCTTGCCCGTACGTGCGTGCCGCTATGTGCATGTCACGTACGTAACTTTGGGGAAATATATGTGCTGTATGAACTTTGGGGAGGTGAACGGTACTTTGGGCTGTGGGATTGAGTGTGTTGTGCGGGTGTTTGATTTGTATTGGCGGGTTATATGGACGGGAGGGGGGAGGTGTTTGTTATGCAGATTAATTTGTGGCATATTAAATATAAGCCTAGTTGTGTTGTGGCTAATGGAGTATATATATGTCTTGTGTTTATTTACTGTTTTAGTCATTCCCAGCTGAATATCAGGTCCCACCCGCCTCTCACAGCATCTCCCCTATCTGAATCGCTTCCACTGCCCTCTAATCCTTCACTCTCACTTTCCTCATCCACAAATCTTTCATCCTCGCTCAAATTAATGGGGTAATAGTCACGTTCTCGGTCCGAATCGCTCTCGCTGCTGGTGGCCATGATTGTAAACAATGTGCAGCTCCACAACCGGTGACGTCACGCTACTTCCGGTACAGGCAAGGCTTTTTTTATCAGCGACCAAAAGTTGCAAACTTTATCGTCGATGTTCTCTACTAAATCCTTTCAGCAAAAATATGGCAATATCGCAAAATGATCAAGTATGACACATAGAATGGACCTGCTATCCCTGTTTAAATAAGAAAATCGCATTTCAGTAGGCCTTTAAAGGGGACCTATCTTGCAAAACCAACTTTTCTTGCCTGATGATCCCTGCGTATGTGTATTTGCGATCCGTCTAAGGCCCCCGTTTACACTACGGTTATCCAGGGCAAATGCCACCTAACCTTATCCTTGTCCACACACACACAATGGCCGTTTAAGACCCTCCCGCCCTCCGTCCGCCTGACACACAACTTTGTGTTGCCATGAGTTCCCGGCGAGAAGACAAAAGCTGTCTTTGATCCTACCAAGAAGAAGGCTTGTAAAACTCCACTGTGTAGGATGGGAAGCAACATGAAGGTGTTCCGTTTATTAGGGTCCTCTGTCCCTTTGGGACAGAGGACCCTATTGTAATTGTAAGGTTTTATTATTCTTTATTACACCACCGCCTCTTTGAGCTGTAATTTGACCCCCTTAACATGCTTCAAAACTCACCATATTTGACACACACATCAGGACTGGCGAAAAGTGCGATTTAATCAAAAAACCTAACCCCAGAACTCAAAATTGCGCTCTAGCGCCCCCTAGGAATAAAACAGACACAACTCCCACTAGGAATGTTGGAGAGACATGAAACAAAAACCTCTATGTAGGTCTCACTTAGACCTAGGTTTCACACACTGACATCCTTCAGCAAAAATCAACAGGAAGTTTGCAATTCCCCCTTCAAAACAAAAGTTTTGTAAAAACAGTCACTTTTGCCTCTTTGAGCTGTAATTTGACCCCCTTAACATGCTTCAAAACTCACCAAACTGGACACACACATCAGGACTGGAAAAAATTGCGATCTAATATAAAAAAAAACAAAAAAAAACTCAAAATTGCGCTTTAGCGCCCCCTAGAAAGAAAACACAGACAAAACTGCTCCTAGGAAGAAAACACAGACACAACTGCCTGTAACTTCCATTAGGAATGTCGTAGAGACATGAAACCAAAACCTCTATGTGACAACCCCCAGCAAAAATCAACAAGAAGTTTGCAATTCCCCCTTCAAAACAAAAGTTTTGTAAAAACCGGTCACATTTTTTCGAAAAATTATCTCCTCTGACCGCGTTTGTCGTGTCGGCTTCAAACTAGCACAGGAGAGAGATTGAACCCTTCTGATTAAAAGTTGACGAAAGAGTTTTAATTACTGCTCCGGTTTGGATTTGATGTGCCGTCAAAGTCGGTCCCGTCCATCGCTGCTTGCAGCTTTAATTTGATGTATTGTAATCCACAGAAAGATATTGTCTTGACCCGAGAGCTACAAAGCGGAGAGGAAGCAGTACATGACGCAAGCTCCAGGCATCTTTTCTTTGAACTGTTTTACAACCTTTTCTTTGAACTGTTTTGTAACCAAAGGCAGTGGCAGTTTACGACCCCCCTCTCTTAGAAACAGCTGTTGCCATGTAATCAGTCCAAATGAAAGAGGAGGCGTACAATCTTCCGTCAGAGCGTGTTGGAACACGGTACAAGGGTACAGGTGTACGCACTCTCCTCAATTGAGCCAAATGTAATTCTGTCTCTGTTTAGTTCCTTGCTTCTTGTCTTGTTTAATAGATGTCATCAGTGTTTGAACCTGACAGTGATCCCAAAATACAGGAAGCAATGAGTCAAAGTCTTTTGATCCTTAAGCCACTATAACATAAACATGCTGTGACAGGTCATGACAAATGTTCTATTATTTGTTTTTGAATATCATCCATCTGACCTGCTTTTTTCCCCCATTTTTAAACTGCTGTGAAGCCCTTTTGGGTTGCAACGTGCCTGTGCATGAAAAGTGCTACATGAATAAAAGTTGACTAGTGTCATGATCCCGATCATGTTTTTGTATTTTCTGTTAGTTTTTGGACTCCTTGAGTTCCTGTTTGTGACACCTCTGAGTTTTGGTTTGGTTGCCATGGCTGCTTATTGTTTTCACCTGCCTCTGGTGTTCGGGACGCTCACCTGTTTCTATTCAGAGGCATTATTTAAGCCTGCCTTTGCCAGTCAGTCGGCCTGGCGTCACTGTTCGCTGCACGCAACCTACTAGTAAGTCTTGTTTGTTTCATGCCACATTTTCGTGAGTGTTCCATGCCATAGTTTATGCTAAGCGTTTGCTTCATGCTCTCGTCACGTACGTTTGCTTGTCTTCTAGTCCACGCTAAGTGGTAGCTTAGTTTCGAGTGCGATCAGCACATTATTCCTTTTGCTTGTTTTCTGTTTTTTGGTACTTTGCGTTATTTTCAAGATTAAATCATGTTCCTACCTGCAAGTCCTGTCCGGAGTCGTCCGTTTGCATCCCGGGAGAACAAACCGCCCTGACAACTAGTTGATTCATTTTAATTTTGTTTTGTTATTTTAACAATTGCATGACAGTTCAGGATGCTAAAATATTACTTAAAACATTTTATATGTATATACACTACCGTTCAAAAGTTTGGGGTGACATTGAAATGTCCTTATTTTTGAAGGAAAAGCACTGTACTTTTCAATGAAGATAACTTTAAACTAGTCTTAACTTTAAAGAAATACACTCTATACATTGCTAATGTGGTAAATGACTATTCTAGCTGCAAATGTCTGGTTTTTGGTGCAATATCTACATAGGTGTATAGAGGCCCATTTCCAGCAACTATCACTCCAGTGTTCTAATGGTACAATGTGTTTGCTCATTGGCTCAGAAGGCTAATTGATGATTAGAAAACCCTTGTTCAATCATGTTCACACATCTAAAAACAGTTTAGCTCGTTACAGAAGCTACAAAACTGACCTTCCTTTGTGCAGATTGAGTTTCTGGAGCATCACATTTGTGGGGTCTATTAAACGCTCAAAATGGCCAGAAAAAAGAGAACTTTCATCTGAAACTCGACAGTCTATTCTTGTTCTTAGAAATGAAGGCTATTCCACAAAATTGTTTGGGTGACCCCAAACTTTTGAACGGTAGTGTATATATATATATATTTTATTTTTTTCCCAAACCAGGAAGTTAAGACTTATGACAAGAAATACATGTACAAATCAAGTCAATGGTAGTCTCCAATGAGAGTGACAAACGATGTAAGGTACAATGTGTCTTCATCATGTCGCCATCCCATAATACTCTGCCTCCTAGCTTCTTCCTTAACGGGGACCAGGTGTGGTTCCGGCTGACGGTGTGTGTGTGTGTGTGTGTGTCCCCCCTCCTCTCTGCTGGCTATAATAAATCTAGTACACATAACACATAGGGCCGTCCATGTCAGGATCAATGAGGGCTGCATGGAGACAGCAGGCCGGTGTCACAATGGAGGCGCTCACTTTTACATGCTGCTCTTATTAATTGCTTCGGAGGAAGCCCTCAAAGCCTGGAAGATAGCTAATTGACTATGACGAGGACCGGGTGCTGTGGTCTATCTTCTCTGGCTTTTTTTGCTGTCACGGTTGGACGCCGACGGCTTGTAAGGTGCAACTGGACCTAATTTAAAACCGACGAGTTCTTGTCTGTAGACGTGGCACAGATAGAAATTCATGTCGTTTAAAATAACTCTGCAGTTTGGTTTCCAGTCCTGTCCCTCAACAAGACCACTCCAGAGTTTGCAGACCTAAAAGTACACTGCAAAAACTGAAATCTAAGTAAGATGAAATATCTCAAATAAGGGTGATATTTGCTTATTTTCTGACTGATAAGATAATTATTCTCACTAAGCAGATTTTATGTTAGAGTGTTTTACTTGTTTTAAGGGTTTTGGTCCTAAATGATCTCAGTAAGATATTACAGCTTGTTGCTGAGATTTGATGACCTATATTGAGTATAACTAGAATATCAACTGTTGCAAAGCTGTGTCATCAACACTCACAAGTATACAACTACTTTTTCAAAGTAAGAATTTCTTATTTCAAGCATGAAATAAAAAATCATGACTTTGACACAAATGTGTCTCATAATTAAAACAGTTGGCAGCCAAATGGACTTTGTTGTTTTATTTTCAATGAAACAATAGAAAATACCTACTCATATAGTAGTACAGTTGGCACAGTACAGCAAACTGACAGTTAATATTTAAACATTTAACATGTGACATTTCAAACTATTTTGAACAGAAAAGGTTCATGCACATTCAGATGAATTCTTCAAAATTATAATAAAAAAGAATTTGGTCGGGGGCCAGGCTGTAAATATATATATATATATATATATATATATATATATATATATATATATATATATATATATATATATATATATATATATATATATATATATATATATATACATATGTATTTGTATATGTATATATATATGTATATATGTATATGTATATATAAAAAAGTTTGGGGTCACCCAAACAATTTTGTGGAATAGCCTTCATTTCTAAGAACAAGAATAGACTGTCGAGTTTCAGATGAAAGTTCTCTTTTTCTGGCCATTTTGAGCGTTTAATTGACCCCACAAATGTGATGCTCCAGAAACTCAATCTGCTCAAAGGAAGGTCAGTTTTGTAGCTTCTGTAACGAGCTAAACTGTTTTCAGATGTGTGAACATGATTGCACAAGGGTTTTCTAATCATCAATTAGCCTTCTGAGCCAATGAGCAAACACATTGTACCATTAGAACACTGGAGTGATAGTTGCTGGAAATGGGCCTCTATACACCTATTGCACCAAAAACCAGACATTTGCAGCTAGAATAGTCATTTACCACATTAGCAATGTATAGAGTGTATTTCTTTAAAGTTAAGACTAGTTTAAAGTTATCTTCATTGAAAAATACAGTGCTTTTCCTTCAAAAATAAGGACATTTCAATGTGACCCCAAACTTTTGAACGGTAGTGTGTATATGTATACATACATACATACATATATATTCCTTGCACTAATTTACTGAAAGAGCACGCACTTGGCGCGATGTGAACATTGAATATCCAAATAAAGGAGGAGACGTAAACCTTTTTTCCGTCAGAGCGTTTCTCCTCAATTGAGCCAAATTGAATTCTGTCTCTGTTTGATTCTTTGCTTCTTGTCTTGTTTAATAGATGTCATCAGTGTTTGAACCTGACAGTTTCTGTGTAGTATTTCTCCAGCAATGGTCATGTGGGGATATAAATGATGGTATTTTGAGAGGTAATCATTGGAGTCGGACATCACTGAAGGCCTAGGTGGGAAAATGCAGAACAATCGGATTCAAGCACAAAGAAATAAGGAAGAAAAGCATGCTGGAAGAAATAGTTTTTCTTCTATTGATTTCATTAATGCTTGTGAACGCTCCTGACATGGCACTGTGATCGCATGCTGGGACTGTAATTTCTTACTGCGCTTGAAACGCACACCAAAAAAAGACATAAAAGGCTTAGAAGGCCCAAACAAGCGTCGAATAACAGAACTCCTAATAATGTTTCACAGGTGCCTATTATGAAAAGAACACCATTAAAGGCGCACTGCTATTGTAAATAGCGCTAACGATCCTATTTGATCATATTTTGCATATGTTTAGTAGACTCTCCGCGGATACCGAGGTAGCGCCTCGAGCCGGTGCAGATAAACAAAAAAACCTACCTGCACTTTGGAACTATCAAAGCGTGAATATTTGAATACCAAATGCCATGAAAAATCGGAATCCCCAGTGGAAGGTGAAGAGCTAAAGTCGTGTTTATTCTTCTCTCTCTCCCCCCCCAAGGACTGTTTGTGTCAGATAATAACGAGTGAGAGGAGGAATGCATTAAAGCGGATGGATGGCGTTTTACGTTTGAGAATCAATGATAATGATATATTTGTGTAAAGTAAATATCATGTTTATTCATCTGCGGGTTTCATTAAAAACGTGTCCACTTCCTTTGCATTTTCTTACAAATAGGTGCGCTGGAAATACAACTTTGCAGTTAAATCAATGGCAGTTTGTACCATCCATCACAGAATGATGACACAGTAACTGTCTGGCCCGCCGGATATTATATACTGTATACACAAATTCAGATTAGAGGAATCATTTTGAACAGGAACAAAAAATAAAAGCTTCAGGGGGAAAAAAAAAAAATGTTACAAGCTACTACATAATAAATAATACTAGTAATAACAATTTGGCTCTTAGCATCAATATTATGTAAGCCATTTTTCTTCATTTAAGTGCTTAGCATGGGGTTATGGTTTATTTGTTGCACACATGCTTAATGTGGTTACATTTGCACAATTTAACATGTCCGAAAAGGAGTGGCACGAAGCGGCTCTTATTTAATCCCACCCCTTGACCACGTCTACTACTTATAATTAATTTCACGCCATGACTTCCACATATGTTGTTTGCTAGATGTTCCCATTTAGATGAACCTTCGGTTCACTTTCTGTGTGAAAACAGAGGAAGGTAGTGAGGGGGGGGGGAATACACAGTTAACTGTAGTGTGGAACAGGAAAAGGAAGACAAATACATGATACGAATTAAATTAAAGTTCTTAAAGTAATAAAACAGGAGCAAATTGTTAATTGTAAATGGAAAAAAATAAATTACACAAATTGGGTAATTAGAGAAATAAAGCAACTTAGGACTTTCCGGGGGCCGGATTTTGGACGCTGGCGGGTAAAGATACTTCAAATACTTCACTTGGACATTTTTTGGGAGAGACAATTGAGAAAAATTTTCGATTTTTGAAAATTCGGATGTGAATCGATTTTTGGTGCACCCCTAATAGAAAGCCTGGAGTAGGGGTCCCCAAAATGTTTGACTCGGGGGCCACATTGGGTTAAAAAATGTTTTTTATTTATATATATATATATATATATATATATATATATATATATATATATATATATATATATATATATATATATATATATATATATATATATATATATATATGTATATATATATATATATATATATATATATATATATATATATATATATATATATATATATTTATATATATATATATTTATATATATATATATATATATATATATATATATATATATATATATATATATATATATATATATATATATGTATATATATATATATATATATATATATATATATATATATATATATATATATATATATATATATATATAGTGGTATATATATAGTGGTGGTAGATAGACACAGAGCTTCATCAAACATCTGATCCACTGAACAAAGAGCTCCAAAAATCTTGAACTTTAGACTGCCATCAGTTTTACTCCCTACACCAGGGGTCGGCAACCTTTACCACTCAAAGAGCCATTTTGGCAAGTTTCACAAATTAAAGAAAATAATGGGAGCCACAAAAAATTTTTTTTAATTTAAAATGAAAAACACCGCATACAAAGCTTAAATTGCTTTGTGCTATGTTAACCAGGGGTCTCAGACACACGCACCTTAATATGGAAATTTGATGTTAGTGCGGCCCGCGAGTTTTGAATGAATGGCGCTTGATAGCGTCATACTTGCCAATCCTCTCATTATTTCCGGGAGACTCCCGAATATCAGGGCGTGATGGCACTGCTTTTAGCACCCTCTACAGTCTGCCCAAACAGTGTACCTGCTCGACCACATGTGGGATGCAGCTTCAGCTTGCTCACGTAAGTGACAGCAAGGCGTACTACTTCAACAGCCACACAGCTTACACTGACGGTAGCCGTACAAAAACAACTTTAACACTGTTAAGTTACAAATATGCGCCACACTTTGAACCCACACCAAAAAAGAATGACAAACACATTTCTGGAGAACATCTGCACTGTAACACAACATAAACCCAACACAACAAATACCCAGAATCCCATGCAGCCCTAACTCTTCCGCTCAACCGACACACGGAGGGGGGGAGGGTTGATGTGTGGGGGGGTTTGGTGGTAGCAGGGGTGTATAATCTAGACCGGAAGAGTTAGGGCTGCATGAGATTCTGGGTATTGGTTGTGTTGTGTTACACTACCGTCAGTGTAAGCTGTGTGGCTGATGAGTAAGTATGCTTTGCTGTCTCCTACGTGTGTGAGTAAAAGCTACATACAACATGTGGCCGGGCTGGCAAGCTGTTAGTAAATGCTATAGAGGACAATTACTGCAGTGCATTTAGGGCACGCCCTTTATTTAGTAATTACAGTGAAAATAGGATTATAATTGCCCTTGGAGATTTCTTAGAGAGGCACTGAGATCCACAAGTCTCCTGAGAAAATCGGGGGGTCTGCAAGTATGCAGCTGAGCCGCATCAGAGTGGTCAAAGAGCCGCATGCGGCTCCGGAGCCGCGGGTTGCCAACCCCTGCCCTACACTTAACCATGTGTTTCCTACTGCCTGCAGACTTTGCACCCTTTGTTATATACACATGTTGTGTTTCTAATATAATTACATTTAATAAAGTCAAATACAAATAAGGCAACAAGAGAAGTATCCTACACTTCTCTTTTGTAAAGTGAATCTGAACAGCCGATATGGGCATCTGCATCAACTATATGATTTGCCTGAGAAGCTGGACAGGACAAAAAAAAAAAAAAAGAAAAATCTATTTGTGGCGGACGTAATTCTTTCGTGGCGGGCCGCCACAAATAAATGAATGTGTGGGAAACACTGATGTATATATACACATACATATATATGTATGTGTATATACATATATATACACATTATATATTTTTTATTTATTTATTTATTTTTATTTTTATTTTATTTATTATTATTTATTTATTTTTTATTATTATTATAATTTTTTTTAATTTTATTTTATTATTTTTTTAACTTGGTACTTCCAGAGGTGCCGGATTTTGGACGCTGGCGGGCCGTAGTTTGGGGACCCCTGCTCTAAACTATATTGGACCCGTTTTACCATATCTTCTCTCTTTCTCGCCCTTTCTCTCTCTCATATATATATATATATATATGTATGTATATATACATACATATATATATATATATATATATATATATATATATATATATATATATATATATATATATATATATATATATATATATATATATATATATATATATATATATATATATATATATGTATGTATATATATATATATATATATATATATATATATATATATATATATATATATATATATATATATATATATATATATATATATATATATATACTCCTTTTCAGACATGTTGAAGTGATGCTCCAAATAAAATACACCATTACCACAACAATCTATATTTGTTGTGCTTGTTTTTTCTCCTCAAGTGGCACTTTTGATGATGCATGTGATGAATCTGTGAGTGATCATTTGGCAGCAAACGTGTCTAAAGTGATATTAAGATGTGTGTGTTGTCTTTAGTGGTGAGCAGGGCATGACTATTTAAGGCCAACATGTTCCCTTTCAGCATCTCTCTGTATGTTTGTGTTTTTGCAGCTGCCCCTGATAAGACGCTAAGAGGCATGATCTCACGATTTGCACGGCTCCTTTTGCGGGAACACACCCCGGACCACTTAGCGGGACCATAAGGTCCTCGGCCGTGTGAAAAACGCTCAACGTACTACACACACCTTGTGCCTTTCTGACCCTATTTGGCCGTGCAGCGTCCTCACATATGGATGTTTAGAATTCCTCTCCACCAAACCCTACTTGAACGTATAAAGTGTGTACCCATATGCTTCTTTTTTGTGTGCATTATATGATCTGCACAACGTGTAGACAATTTGTGAATAGCAGAACACTCCTGTTACACCTATGTAGGATGTTTGATTTGCATTCTTGCAGCCAACGTAATATAGGATATTGCAGGGGTCGGCAACCAACAATGTTGAAAGAGCCATATTGGATCAAAAATTTAAAAAGAATTAAAATCTGTCTGGAGCTGCAAAAAATTCAAAGCTGTATGTGGAGGTTGTCCTCCAGTGGGTTCCTCAGACCACCAAACACTGCCACGAGAGCCCGGATCAGTAACAACACGGTTGTATTTCCATAACACGAGTGCTAGTGTTTTGCTTTTCAGCCAAAGGTGTCGTGATCTGTGGTCTAGAGATCATGTTTTGTTTGGTTATGTTCTGTTGGTTTTTGGACTCCACTAGTTCCTGTTTTTGTGCACTCTTGTTTGTTTTGGTTTCCATGACTACTCATTAGTTTCACCTGCCTTATGCACGCAACCTGTTCTAATCATGGTACTAATATTTAAGCCTGTCTTTGGCAGTTAGTCTGCCTAGCGACATTGTTCGTTTCATAGTTCTTGATGATAGTTTCATGCTTGTGTTCATTTCATGCTCCGCTCATGTCATAGTTCATGCTGCTCTTTTCAAGCCACAGTAAGTGTTGTTTGTTTTATGTTCATAGTTTACGTTATAGTGTTAGTTTTGTTCCCTGCGCCAAGTTTGTGCCTTTACCTTGTGCGCCTTTTTGTTCTCACCTTTGTTATAGTCAAGATTAAATCATGTGTTTACCTTCAAACGGTCTAGTCCGTTGGCATCACGGGAGAACAAATCTCGCAGCAAGCTGCGTAAAAATCCACGTCCTGACAAAAGCTTTTTCTGCGTCCGTCTCTCGCTCTCGCTCCCACTCCAGCTCCAACAATGTGTCTCATGCCGGCTGCTGCTAATAAAGGCTACAGGTGATTAGATAACAAGGCCCACCTGGGCCATCTACGCACCTGTCGCTGTCTTCGAGGTCGGTCCTTGCACACCCCGTAGCCGTAGATGTTATTGTAGCGTCCCGGAAGAGTTAGTGCTGCAAGGGATTCTGGGTATTTGTTCTGTTGTGTTTATGTTGTGTTACGATGCAGATGTTCTCCCGAAATGTGTTTGTCATTCTTGTTTGGTGTGGGTTCACAGTGTGGCGCATATTTGTAACAGTGTTAAAGTTGTTTATACGGCTACCATCAGTGTGACCTGTATGGCTGTTGACCAAGTATGCCTTGCATTATCATTAAACCAGTCAACAGAACATACAACATTTCAGCATTTCTTGACATCTTTGAGTAAAGACCATAGTTAAACCCGTCCAACGCTACATTATTATGTGATTGGGCCGGTACGCTGTTTATATGGAGGAAAAGCGGACACCTGGACAGCATGCGGCTGTTAAGGGGTGAAGGTTTCAGGTGAGAGAGGATGTTAAAGGCAGTGTATTTAAGGCACGCCCCAAATATTGTTGTCTGGGTGGAAATCGGGAGAAATTCGGGAGAATGGATGCCTCAGGAGATTTTCGGTTGGGGCACTGAAATCCGGGAGTCTCCCGGGAAAATCGGGAGGGTTGGCAAGTATGCCTGTCGCTGTCTTCGAGGCCGGTCCTGGCACACCCCACGGCCCCCCTCCACACCGTATATAAGTCTTATAATGAAGGCAACACATGATGTAAGTGTCTGTATTAGCTATAATGGCCTACTATCAAAATGTCGCAGGCTGAAGCAAATCTTCGTTGACAGAAATGTTGAAATTTAATATTTATTCTACACATTTTTACAACTTTAGAAACCATTAGTAAATCAGAGGCTACTCAGAAGGTGAGATAACTCCTGGAAATTACTGGCTTTTAATGGCCAAAGGTATAGATGCGTGTGTCCAAGTTAAAAGAAACAACTGGCTGTCTTCTTTTAATAGATTTATTACAATCTTTGGCAAGCTAGGTAACGTTTGCTGTGGTCTGGAACAACACGGCACACAAACAACTATCAGCCATGCAGCCAATATTACATACATATAATATGTCGTGAGACATGCAAAACTAAATTATGCACAAAGAGAATACAAGTAAAATATATTAACCCTTCAGTGTTTCTCATAAACTGCCAAGATACCTGTGGCGGTGGGGGCGTGGCTATGGGCGTGGTCACCATGACATCATCGAGTAATTTGCATAATTTACTACAATGATATGATTTTCTCTAACAAGGCTCAAAAAATGTATACTTACTAATTAATAATAACTGTTTTGTTTTAAACGTCCATCCATCCATTTTACAATATAATTACAACACTTTATGTACATATTTATATACAGATTTGAACAATAAGTTATTCACTGAAATATATTTATTAGTTGTGGTTCTTACAAAAAATATATCTTATAAAAATATAAGAGCTAAAATGTCTCTTAAAGCTCTGTCCCTTTAATTAGTGCATACTAAATAATTTAACTTTAGCCTACTACTACAACCATATTATTTACCAGCAACATAAAGTGAAACAGAGGCAGAGGTGTCCTGCCACAGTCAGTAACAATTAAACAGAAAAAACAGTAGTGGTGGTAGATAGACACAAAGCTTCATGAAACATCTGATCCACTGAACAAAGAGCTCCAAAAATCTTCATCCGACACTTCTTTTTTGTAAAGTAAATCTGAACATTTGCCTGAGAAGTTGGACAGGACAAAAAAAAAAAATTAATAAAAAAAAAAAAAAAAATTTGTGACGGCCTTTATTCTTTCGTGGCGTGAATGTGTGGGAAACACTGCCCTTGTGTAATGTTCATATTGTTGTTACTCAGGATCATGACACTGCCGAACATGCTCCTCTGCTCGTAAAACCAGCAATGTCACGACGTGACGACGACGGGGGTATCGGTGGTGGTGGATCGGTACTTTTTAGAGGCGGTTTAGTACCGAACATGATTCATTAGTAGCGTGGTACTATACTAATGTAAACTAATCCTAGTTTGTAGTCCAGCAGACAGAACATCTCTGTTATGACAACCAATGTCAGTTCCACTCCCGGATGAGCGTCCGCCACTGATGAAGTCATCCTCGGTGGATGTTCTCTGGTATTTATGGCTTGTGTTCCTGCAGGTGTCTTGAAGCGAAGCGCCACAAGCTCGGGGATAAATAGGGTTTTGTGCCCCGGCGCAATATTTACTAGGCGCAATAAATCGAACCTGGATATTGTTGGGCTACAGCCATTCATTATTGATGACAGCATTCAGGCAAGACGTTTATGAGCTGGGCTGTGAGGGTCTGTAATTCACTCTGTCGGGGGATCAGCAAAGAGGAGAGAGGAGAGAAACAAGCGGAGGATTGACGGTTTGAGAGGGAGGGAGCGGGTAAAAGGGAAAATGGTGCAGAAAACGATTGAAAGACAAAAGGGGAATTTCGTATCAATTCCTCTGCCTGTTCCCTGTTCCACCCGGCCCTTTCTAGGGCTATCATGTTTCCTTTAGCGATCAATAATTTATGGCTGTCATTCCGGAGCAATGAGCCCCCCAGCGCTGCATGACAGATGAGGGCGGCGGCGTACGTAGGGGCAAACTGAAAAGCACCGGCGTGGGATAAGCAATAGCGGCGAAGAAACGCCAGCCTCCAACGTAGACAAGCGAGCGCTAAAGAGTGCAGTTCCCTGCAGATAATGAAATTATGCTGCGGAGAAAAAAACCGCTTCAACATTTTCCCCTTCCACTCAGAGAAGTAATTAGAGAACCGCAGAGCGGGTGTCAGCCTGGTGGCATCAAAGTGGAGGCAGCCTACTCACTTCTGGTTATTTTTGTCCTGTTGGTTCACCTAAGCTGCTTTTATGACTGCCAGCCCACGACAGCGTCACCACCATTGGCCAGGATACGGTATAAGGTCACTCACCAAATACACTCTCTATATATGTGTGTGTGTGTGTGGAGTAATGACTCAAAGGCTGGAAACTTCTACAGCTCGTAGAGCAGTATAGGTGTCTTGCTCACAGTCAAGCATGGTTGTGGTAGCATCATGGTTTGGGGTAGCTGCAGTGGAAACAGGGTGGCAAAATGGAGCGGAAATTGGGCCCCGTTATGATGCGGAAATAGGGCTGCACTACGAAGCAGAAACTGGGTAGCGATATAAAAGCAGGAACTGGTCCGGATTAAGAAGCGGAAACTGGGCCGCAATATGAAGTGGAGACTGGGTTGCAATATGAAGCGGAAACTAGTCCGGATTATGAAGGAGAAACTGGTCTGTGTTGTGAAGTTGAAACTGGGTCGCGTTATGAAGGGGAAACTGGGCCGCAATATGAAGCGGACACTGGGCCGCATTTTGAAGCGGAAATTTGGCCGCATTATGAAGCAGAAACTAGTCCGGATTATGAAGGAGGAACTGGTCCGCGTTGTGAAACGGAAACTGGATCGCGTTATGAAGGGGAAACTGGATCGCGTTATGAAGGGGAAACTGGGCCGCATTATGAAGTGGAAACTGGGCCGCGATATGATTTGGAGACTGGGCCGCATTATGAAGCAGAAACTAGTCCAGATAATGAAGGAGAAACTGGTCTGCATTGTGAAGTGGAAACTGGGTCGCGTTATTGAAGGGGAAACTGGACCGCGATATGAAGCGGACACTGGGCCGCATTTTGAAGCGGAAATTTGGCCGCATTATGAAGCAGAAACTAGTCCGGATTATGAAGGAGAAACTGGTCCGCGTTGTGAAACGGAGACTGGATCGCGTTATGAAGGGGAAACCGGGCCGCATTATGAAGGGGAAACTGGGCCGCATTATGAAGGGGAAACTGGGCCGCATTATGAAGTGGAAACTGGGCCGCATTATGAAGCAGAAACTAGTCAAGATTATGAAGGAGAAACTGGTCTGCATTGTGAAGTGGAAACTGGGTTGCGTTATTGAAGGAGAAACTGGGCCGCAATATGAAGCGGAAACTGGGCCGCAATATGAAGCGGAAACTGGGCCGTGATATGAAGCGGACACTGGGCTGCATTTTGAAGCGGAAACTTGGCCGCATTATGAAGCAGAAACTAGTCCGGATTATGAAGGAGAAACTGGTCCACGTTGTGAAACGGAAACTGGATCGCGTTATGAAGGGGAAACTTGGCCGCATTATGAAGCAGAAACTAGTCTGGATTATGAAGGAGAAACTGGTCCACGTTGTGAAACGGAAACTGGATCGCGTTATGAAGGGGAAACTGGGCCGCATTATGAAGGGGAAACTGGGCCGCATTATAAAGTGGAAACTGGGCCGCAATATGAAGCAGAAACTAGTCCGGATTATGAAGGAGAAACTAGTCCGGATTATGAAGGAGAAACTGGTCCACGTTGTGAAACGGAAACTGGATCGCGTTATGAAGGGGAAACTGGGCCGCGATATGAAGTGGAGACTGGGCCGCATTATGAAGCAGAAACTAGTCCAGATTATGAAGGAGAAACTGGTCTGCATTGTGAAGTGGAAACTGGGTCGCGTTATTGAAGGGGAAACTGGGCCGCAATATGAAGCGGAAACTTGGCCGCGATATGAAGCGGAAACTGGGCCGCGATATAAGGCGGACAGTGGGCCGCATTTTGAAGCGGAAACTTGGCCGCATTATGAAGCAGAAACTAGTCCGGATTATGAAGGAGAAACTGGTCTGCGTTGTGAAGTTGAAACTGGGTCGCGTTATGAAGGGGAAACTGGGCCGCAATATGAAGCGGACACTGGGCCGCATTTTGAAGCGGAAATTTGGCCGCATTATGAAGCAGAAACTAGTCCGGATTATGAAGGAGAAACTGGTCCGCGTTGTGAAACGGAGACTGGATCGCGTTATGAAGGGGAAAACGGGCCGCATTATGAAGGGGAAACTGGGCCGCATTATGAAGGGGAAACTGGGTCGCATTATGAAGTGGAAACTGGGCCGCATTATGAAGCAGAAACTAGTCAAGATTATGAAGGAGAAACTGGTCTGCATTGTGAAGTGGAAACTGGGTCGCGTTATTGAAGGGGAAACTGGACCGCAATATGAAGCGGAAACTGGGCCGCAGTATGAAGCGGAAACTGGGCCGCGATATGAAGCGGACACTGGGCTGCATTTTGAAGCGGAAACTTGGCCGCATTATGAAGCAGAAACTAGTCCGGATTATGAAGGAGAAACTGGTCCACGTTGTGAAACGGAAACTGGATCGCGTTATGAAGGGGAAACTTGGCCGCATTATGAAGCAGAAACTAGTCTGGATTATGAAGGAGAAACTGGTCCACGTTGTGAAACGGAAACTGGATCGCGTTATGAAGGGGAAACTGGGCCGCATTATGAAGGGGAAACTGGGTTGCATTATAAAGTAGAAACTGGGCCGCAATATGAAGCAGAAACTAGTCCGGATTATGAAGGAGAAACTAGTCCGGATTATGAAGGAGAAACTGGTCCACGTTGTGAAACGGAAACTGGATCGCGTTATGAAGGGGAAACTGGGCCGCGATATGAAGTGGAGACTGGGCTGCATTATGAAGCAGAAACTAGTCCAGATTATGAAGGAGAAACTGGTCTGCATTGTGAAGTGGAAACTGGGTCGCGTTATTGAAGGGGAAACTGGGCCGCAATATGAAGCGGAAACTGGGCCGCGATATGAAGCGGAAACTGGGCCGCGATATAAGGCGGACAGTGGGCCGCATTTTGAAGCGGAAACTTGGCCGCATTATGAAGCAGAAACTAGTCCGGATTATGAAGGAGAAACTGGTCCACGTTGTGAAACGGAAACTGGATCGCGTTATGAAGGGGAAACTGGGCCGCATTATGAAGGGGAAACTGGGCCGCGTTATTAACAGCCCTTTGAGACACTTGTGATTTAGGGCTATATAAATAAACATTGATTGATTGATTGATTGATTGATTGATTAAGTGGAAACTGGGCCACATTATGAAGCAGAAACTGGGCCGCGATATGAAGCGGACACTGGGCCGCATTATGAAGCAGAAACTAGTCCGGATTATGAAGGAGAAACTGGTCCGCGTTGTGAAACGGAAACTGGATCGCGTTATGAAGGGGAAACTGGGCCGCATTATGAAGGGGAAACTGGGCCGCGATATGAAGTGGAGACTGGGCCGCATTATGAAGCAGAAACTAGTCCAGATTATGGAGGAGAAACTGGTCTGCATTGTTAAATGGAAACAGGGTCGCGTTTTGAAGGGGAAACTGGTCTGCATTGTTAAATGGAAACAGGGTCGCGTTTTGAAGGGGAAACTGGGCCGCGATATGAAGCGGACACAGGACCGCATTATGAAGCAGAAACTAGTCCGCATTTTGAAGCAGAAACTTGGCCGCATTATGAAGCAGAAACTAGTCCGGATTATGAAGGAGAAACTGGTCCACATTGTGAAACGGAAACTGGATCGTCACAATATCAAGTAGAAACTGGTCTGTATTGCGAAGCGGGAACTGGGATGCATTGTTAAGCGGAAACTGGGCCGCGATATGAAGTGGAGACTGGGCCGCATTTTGAAGTAGAAACTAGTCCAGATTATGGAGGAGAAACTGGTCTGCATTGTTAAATGGAAACTGGGCCGCGATATGAAGCGGACAGAGGACCGCAAAATGAAGCAGAAACTAGTCCGGATTATGAAGGAGAAACTGGTCCGCGTTATGAAGCGGAAATAGGGCTGCATTATGAAGCAGAAACTGGGTAGCAATATAAAGCAGGAACTGGTCCGGATTAAGAAGCGAAAACTGAGCTGCAATATCAAGCGGAAACTGGTCGCGATATGAAGTGGAGACTGGGTTGCAATATGAAGCGGAAACTAGTCCAGATTATGAAGGAGAAACTGGTCTGCGTTGTGAAGTGGAAACTGGGTCGCGTTATGAAGCGGGAACTGGGCCGCAATATGAAGCGGACAGAGGACCGCATTATGAAGCAGAAACCAGTCCGGATTATGAAGGAGAAACTGGTCCGCGTTATGAAAGCGGAAATAGGGCTGCATTATTAAGCAAAAACTGGGTAGCAATATAAAGCAGGAACTGGTCCGGATTAAGACGCGGAAACTGGGCTGCAATATCGAGCGGAAACTGGGCTGCATTGTTAAGCGGAAACCAGGCCGCGATATGAAGTGGAGACTGGGCTGCATTACGAAGCAGAAACTAGTCCAGATTATGGAGAAGAAACTGGGCTGCATTGTTAAGCGGAAACTGGGCCGCAATATGTAGTGTAGACTGGGTTGCAATATGAAGCGGAAACTAGTCCGGATTATGAAGGAGAAACTGGTGTGCTTTGTGAAGTGGAAACTGGGTCGCGTTATGAAGGGGGATCTGGGCCGCAATATGAAGCGGAAACTTGGCCGTATTATGAAGCAGAAACTAGTCTAGTCTTATCTCTGAGGTACACCACAGGTTATATTTAGCGTTGTAGATGTGTGTTCGCCTAGCTTCACGTATTGTTTCCTGTTCGTTAGATAACTTCTTATCCAGTTTAAGACTAACCCTCTGATGCCATATCGTTCTAGTTTTTTTATTAAAATATTGTGATTAATTGTGTCAAATGCTTAAGTTAGATCCATAAACACTGCTGTTGCACATTTTTTACTATCTATTGCATTGGTAATTTAATCTGTAATTTCAATTAAAGCCATTGAAGTTGAAACATTAGCTCTCTACCCATACTGGTTCTCTTCAAGTATTCTATTTTTGTTTGTGAAACCCTCTAATCTGTTATTGAACAGTTTTTCAATGGTTTTAGAAAATTGTGGAAGTAAAGAAACAGGTCTATAATTTGTACATTGATGTTTGTCTCCAGTCTTATAAATTGGTGCAACTTTAGCTATTGTGAAGTGGAAACTGGGTCGCGTTATGAAGGGGAAACTGGGCCGCAATATCAAACAGAAACTGGTCTGCATTGCGAAGCGGAAACTGGGATGCATTGTTAAGCGGAAACTGGGCCGCGATATGAAGTGGAGACTGGGCCGCATTATGAAGCAGAAACTAGTCCAGATTATGAAGGAGAAACTGGTCTGCATTGTGAAGTGGAAACTGGGTCGCGTTATGAAGGGGAAACCGGGCCGTAATATGAAGCGGAAACTTGGCCGCATTATGAAGCAGAAACTAGTCCGGATTATGAAGGAGAAACTGGTCCGCGTTGTGAAACGGAAACTGGGTCGCGTTATGAAGTGGAGATTGGGCCGCATTATGAAGCAGAAACTAGTCCAGAGTATGAAGGAGAAACTGGTCTGCATTGTGATGTGGAATTTGGGTTGCGTTATGTAGGGGAAACTGGGCCGCAATATGAAGCGGAAACTTGGCCGCACTATGAAGCAGAAACTAGTCCAGAGTATGAAGGAGAAACTGGTCTGCATTGTGATGTGGCAACTGGGTTGCGTTATGTAGGGGAAACTGGGCCGCAATATGAAGCGGAAACTTGGCCGCATTGTGAAGCAGAAACTAGTCCGGATTATGAAGGAGAAACTGTTCCGCGTTGTGAAACGGAAACTGGATCGCGTTATGAAGGAGAAACTGGGCAAGCATTATGAAGCAGAAACTAGTCCGGATTATGAAGGAGAAACTGGTCCGCGTTGTGAAACAAAAACTGGGCCGCGATATGAAGTGGAGATTGGGCCGCATTATGAAGCCGAAACTAGTCCAGAGTTTGAAGGAGAAACTGGTCTGCATTGTGATGTGGAAACTGGGTTGCGTTATGTAGGAGAAACTTGGCGGCAATATGAAGCGGAAACTTGGCCGCAATATGAAGCAGAAACTAGTCCGGATTATGAAGGGGAAACTGTTTCGCGTTGTGAAACGGAAACTGGATCGCGTTATGAAGGGGAAACTAGTCCGCAATATCAAGCAGAAACTGGTCTGCATTGCGAAGCGGAAACTGGGATGCAATATGAAACGGAAACTGGGCCCTGATACGAAGCGGAAGCTGGGCTACAATATGACGCGGAAAATGGTCCGAAAAAAGATGAGCTTTGACGACGTTATGACGTCTGTGTCCGGGTTTGCCGCTATGCAGGAGGAACAAACCATTTGGTATGTAAATAGGAGGTGTAGGTAGTCTTAGAGTACATGATTTCATTTCAGTTTCATTTCAGTCCTATTGTCCATTGACAAGATGTACGGTTTTAAAAATGCGAGGGCTTTAGAAGAAAGATGAGGTGAGAAGAAGCATGGTGGAGGAAAGAGGAAACCAGAACATTGGCGATAAAGCAGCTTGATTAAGTCCTTTTTCTTAAAATATTCCCGTATTTTTCCACCCTCCACAGTGCGAGACGACGACGACTTCCTCAGCCTGAGCGAGCTTCCCGAAACCTTCCCGTCCGACCCGCCGGAGCCCTTGCCGCACTTCCTGTTTGAGCCCGACGAAGGCTACATCGTCAAGAACAAGCCGGTCAACCTGTACTGCAAGGCCACACCCGCCACCCAGATTTACTTCAAGTGCAACAGCGAGTGGGTGCACCAGAAGGACCACACTGTGGAGGAACGCGTGGACGAGAACTCGGGTAAGGAATGTCCAACGTGCACGTTGACTTTTTTTTGGGTTAAGGTGATAATGCTTTTGTTTTTAACCATTCTTGCTTAAATTCTCTGTTCAATCAGTCCCCTAAAGGTGTGTAACAACGTTTTAAATGATTCGGCCAAACCCCCTTAAGTTACAGTGAGTGTTTAATACAGCATCCTCAGGGACTCATCCCACCCAGGTTAACACTGGCTTGAACTCTTGCCCTCAAGGAGGTGCTATAAAACCATCAAAGCAAGGACAAATAGACTGAAAAACAGTTTCTATCCTAGAGCTGTTATTGCCCTAAACTCTGCACTTACCTGAACACTCACCACTTTATTACTTGCTTACCTCTGATAGAGATCTACTGTGCAATATTTTTTTTAACATTTTATTATGTTTTTAAATTTTTAATTGTTTTATTATTGTTGTTGTCTTAAGACTATTTTATGTAGGTTTGTTTTAAAAGCACTGAGCTGGATTGCTGTCCAATTTCGTTGTTTCCGTACAATGACAATAAAGGTATTCTGATTCTAATAGAGCTGTTCAAGAAAATTCAAGTCAATCCCGCCGATGCGGTTGAATAACAGCGCCACCACCATGGAGTGTATTTGTCAGATACATACAAAACCCAACCTATATTCAATTGAATAGACTGCAAAGACAATATACTCAACGTTCGAACTGGTAAACGTTGTTATTTCTTTGCAAATATTAGCTCATTTGGAATTTGATGCCTGCGACATGTTTCAAAAAAGCTGGCACAAGTGGCAAAAAAGAGGAATGCTCATCAAACACTTACACTACCGTTCAAAAGTTTGGGGTCACATTAAAATGTCCTTATTTTTTAAGGAAAAGCACTGTACTTTTCAATGAAGATAACTTTAAACTAGTCTTAACTTGAAAGAAATACACTCTATACATTGCTAATGTGGTAAATGACTGTTCTAGCTGCAAATGTCTGGTTTTTGGTGCAATGTCTACATAGGTGTATAGAGGCCCATTTCCAGCAACTATCACTCCAGTGTTCTAATGGTACAATGTGTTTGCTCATTGGCTCAGAAGGCTAATTGATGATTAGAAAACCCTTGTGCAATCATGTTCACACATATGAAAACAGTTGAGCTCGTTACAGAAGCTAAAGAACTGACCTTCCTTTGAGCAGATTGAGTTTCTGGAGCATCACATTTGTGGGGTCAATTAAACGCTCAAAATGGCCAGAAAAATAGAACTTTCATCTGAAACTCGACAGTCTATTCTTGTTCTTAGAAATGAAGGCTATTCCACAAAATTGTTTGGGTGACCCCAAACTTTTGGACGGTAGTGTATTTGGAACATCCCACAGGTGAACAGGCTAATTGGGAACAGGTGGGTGCCGTGATTGGGTATAAAAGCAGCTTCCATGAAATGCTCAGTTGCTCACAAACAAGGACGGGGCGAGGGTCCCCACTTTTGTGAACAAATGCGTGAGCAAATTGTTGAACGGTTTAAGAACAACATTTCTCAACAAGCTATTGCAAGGAATTTAGGGATTTCACCATCTACGGTCCGTAATATCATCAAAAGGTTCATAGAATCAGGAGAAATCACTGCACGTAAGCCATGATATTGCGAACCTTCGATCTGCAACAAAAAGCGACATCAGCGTGTAAAGGATATCATCACATGGGCTCAGGAACACTTCGCAAAACCACTAACAGTAACTACAGTTGGTCGCTACATCTGTAAGTGCAAGTTAAAACTGTACTATGCAAAGCGAGAACCATTTATCAACAACACCCAGAAACGCCGCCGGCTTGGCTGGGCCTGAGCTCATCTAAGATGGACTGATGCAAAGTGGAAAAGTGTTCTGTGGTCTGACGAGTCCACATTTCAAATTGCATTTGGAAACTGTGGACTTCTTGTCCTCCGGAACAAAGAGGAAAACAACCATCCTGATTGTTATAAGCGCAAACTTCGAAAAGCCAGCATCTGTGATGGTATGGTGGTGTATTAGTAACTTACACATCTGTGAAGGCACCATTAATGCTGAAAGGTACATACAGGTTTTGGAGCAACATATGTTGCCATCCAAGCAACGTTATCATGGACGCCCCTGCTTATTTCAGCAAGACAATGCCAAGCCACGTGTTACAATAGTGTGGCTTTGTAGTTAAAGAGTGCGGGTACTAGACTGTCTCCTATTGAAACTGTGTGGCGCATTATGAAGCCTAAAATACCACAACGGAGACCCCCGGACTGTTGAACAACTTAAGCTGTACATCAAGCAAGAATGGGAAAGAATTCCACCTGAAAATCTTCAAAAATTGGTCTCCTCAGTTCCCAAACATTTACTGAGTGTTGTTAAAAGGAAAGGCCATGTAACACAGTGGTAAAAATGCCCCCGTGCCAACTTTTTTGCAATGTGTCGCTACCATTAAATTCTAAGTTACTGATTATTTGCAAAAAAAACAATTTAGTTTCTCAGTTGGAACATTAAATATCTTGTTTTTGCAGTCTATTCAATTGAATATAAGTTGAAAAGGATTTGCAAATCATTGTATTTTTATTTACGAATTACACCACGTGCCAACTTCACCGGTTTTGGGTTTTGTAGTATTACAGGCAATGTTTTGGCACATTTTCCCACCTCTGAAGTGACCTCATGTTCGACTCCATATTGATGTTTGGCAACAGAGTCAAAGAAAAGTGACACGTGTCCCCGGCTCGCCTGCAGGATGCATGAAAGTCGTGGGGTTAAAGCCATTATTCAGATGTAGTACAGCTGCCACACTGCTCCTCCACCTTCACGGGACGCTTTAATGGTTGTCCTCAGTAACGTGTTGGAGCGCCGCCAACACAACAACACCGCGACCTCCGTGTTGGAAACTGTTTCTTTTGCTGTGTAAGCGTGCGGCTTATGCACATGTGTGTCGTTCAGCGTGCCGGCTGCGTACGCCAAGACAGGAAGTATAGCCCAGCTTGATGTTTCCACCGATTCGGCCGTCAAACACACAGTAAAAAAAAAATGACACACACATAGAGCTAGAAATAATGTTCTAGTTGGTGTTTGGAGGATTGCTGTGTCACAGTATGATTTAAAGGGAGACCAAACTATGTGCTTTAGTACAGTGGTCCCCAACCTTTTTGTAACTGGGGACCGGTCAACGCTTGAAAATTTGTCCCACGGACTGGGGGATGAAAAAAAAAAATGTTTTATTTAATTTTTTTTTTTTTTTTTTTTTCATAAAGAAATACAATCATGTGTGCTTACGGACTGAATCCCTGCAGACTGTATTGATCTGTATTGATATATAATGTATATATTGTGTTTTTTATGTTGAAATAATACAAAATAAATGTTTTTATTTTATTTTATTTTTTTTATTTCTTGAGCGTACCAATCGGTCCGGTGGTTGGGGACCACTGCTTTAGTAGACACTATTTATACCAATATTTTAGTACTGGTACCACCATGTATTTTGATGTGTTTCGATACTTTTCGGTACTTTTCTAAATAAAGGGGACCACCAAAAAATGGCATTATTGGCTTTATTTGAACAAAAAATCTTACGGTACATTAAACATATGTTTATTATTGCAAGTTTGTCCTTACATAAAATAGTGAACATACAAGACAACTTCTCTTTTAGTAGTAAGTAAGCAAACAATAATAATAATAATAATAATAATAGATTTCAGTGTTTCCCATAAACTGCCAAGATACATGTGGCGGTGGGGGCGTGGCTATGGGCGTGGTCACCATGACATCATCGAGTAATTTGCATAATGTACTACAATGATATGATTTTCTCTAAAAAGGCTCAAAAAATGTATACTTACTAATTAATAATAACTGTTTTGTTTTAAACGTCCATCCAGCCATCCATCCATCCATTTTACAATATAATTACAACACTTTATGTACATATTTATATACAGATTTGAACAATAAGTTATTCACTGAAATATTTTTATTAATTGTGGTTCTTACAAAAAATATATCTTATAAAAATATAAAAGCTAACATGTCTCTTAAAGCTCTGCCCCTTTAATTAGTGCATACTAAATAATTTAACTTTAGCCTACTACTACAACCATATTATTTACCAGCAACATAAAGTGAAACAGAGGCAAAGGTGTCCTGCCACAGTCAGTAACAAATAAACAGAAAACAGTAGTGGTGGTAGATAGACACAAAGCTTCATCAAACATCTGATCCACTGAACAAAGAGCTCCAAAAATCTTGATCCTACACTTCTCTTTTGTAAAGTAAATCCGAACAGCCGATATGGGCATCTACATCAACTATATGATTTGCCTGAGAAGCTTGACAGGACACAAAAAAATAAAATAAAATAAAATAAAATTATATATATATATATATATATATATATATATATATATATATATATATATATATATATATATATATATATATATATATATATATATATATATATATATATTTTGTGGCGACCTTAATTCTGGGCCGCCACAAATAAATGAATGTGTGGGAAACACTGGATTTTATTTGTAAAAAGCACTTTACATTGAGCAAGCAACCTCAAAGTGCTACAGTGTATTGAAAAAAAAAAAATAATAATAAAAGGATAATAAAAAAATAAAAAAAATAAATAAAATAAAAACTAGCATAGCCTAATAGCTAGAACTAGTATGCATAAATCTATAAAAAGGCTTTTTTTTAAAAGAAGGGTTTTTAAGCCTTTTTTAAAAGCATTCACAGTCTGTGGTGCCCTCAGGTGGTCAGGGAGAGCATTCCACAGACTGGGAGCGGCGGAGCCGAAAGCCCGGTCTCCCATAGTTTGTAGTTTTGTCCTCGGAGGTTGGAGGAGGTTAGCCTGTCCGGAGCGGAGGTGTCGTGTGGAGGATTTGGGGGTGAGTAGTTCTTTGAGGTAGAGGGGGGCATTTCCATGGAGGCACTGGTGGGTTAGAGACTCCTAATTTGTCTGCTGATGTATGCAGTAACATATTGTGTCATTTACCATTCTATTTTGTCAAAATTATTAAGGACAAGCTGTAAAAATGGATTATTAATCTACTTGTTCATTTACTGTTAATATCTGGTTACTTTTTATTTTAACATGATATATTTACACTTCTGTTAAAATGTGATAATCACTTATTCTTCTGTTGTTTGATACTTTACATTAGTTTTGGATGATACCACACATTTAGGTATCGATCCGATACCAAGTAGTTACAGGATCATACATTGGTCATATTTAAAGTCCTCATGTGTCCAGGGACATAGTTCCTGAGTTTATAAACATACCCACATCTGCGGTCCTCTCCAAGGTTTCTCATATTCATTCACATCCACGTCCCACTGGGTTGTGAGTTTTTCCTTGCCCTGATGTGGGCTCTGAACCGAGGATGTCGTTGTGGCTTGTGCAGCCCTTTGAGACACTTGTGATTTAGGGCTATATAAATAAACATTGATTGATTGATTGAGATAACAAGGCCCGGCTGGGCAATCTACTCACCTGCCGCTGTCTTCGAGGCCGGTCCTCGCACACTCCGCTCCGCGGCAGGCCCGCGGGCCACGCCCCCCTCCACAGGGTGGCATTTGCTTGGCACAATATAATGCATTACATGTAATGATTTTCTACTTTGTGCATTAATATGGTAGTAGGCTATCTGATTTATACGTAACGTGTTTTTTGCGTAATGTGGGTTGGCTCATAGAATCGCACTCTGCACTGAAAGGTGGTGATGTGTACATGGAAGAGAATGCAATATTTTATTAATATATGAATAAAATATATTACAAAATAAAAAAATAAATTGATAAATTAATAAATAGTAATAATAATAATAATTATTATTATATACATAAAGAAATAAAATTAAATAAAATTAAAAATTAAAAAATACAAATTTAAAAGAAGATCACAGACGTGCTGACACACAAGGTCACTACCCCAGCAGCTGGCCGACTCGCAGCACCTCGGAATACCTTGCAGCACCAAGCTACCACAATAAACGCGGGGACTAGACCTAGCAGGCCCCAACCAAGACGGTCACCCGGAAGGGATGGACGGTGGGACCCAGGAGCTCCAGATACACAGTCCAGATGCAGTAGCCTGAGGCGCCGACAGTAATTTTACTGTTGGCTTTGGCTTGCCATCAAAGTATCAATCAATCAATCAATCAATGTTTATTTATATAGCCCTAGATCACAAGTGTCTCAAAGGGCTGTAGGCCTATGAGATATATAATATATTGTATATTTTAATATATAATTATTTCGATGGGGGTCCGTGCGGTCAAACTAGACATTTTAGCAGGGTAACGCCAACAATCTGTCCCGACTCCCGACGGAAATATTGCTGCGTAACTTTACAAATACATTTGGCTAATCGACATCAGTAAAATGTGGCATAATTACTTAGTAAACCATCTTGCAAGAAGCATAAACAAGAGAAACCTACAGCGTAGGACTCGTCGATTGCCATTTGAAGTTCCTTGGATTAGGATTCGGATTCGGCTGCGTATCTGGCAACCTCTGTCATGGAGAGTGGGAGGGGACTACAGAATTTTGAGCGTGAATGCAGTACCATTTCTAGCCAGATCACTACATATGGCACCGTTAACTACAGGGGTGGTATTTGCTTGGCACAATATAATGAATTACATGTAATGATTTTCTACTTCGTGTATTGACATGGTAGTAGCCTATAGGATTTACGCGCAACGTGGTTTTTGCGTAACGTGGGTTTGCTCATAGAATCTCACTCTGCACTGAAAGATGGTGATGTGCGTACTTAGTAAACCATCTTGCAAGAAGCATAAACAAGAGAAACCTACAGCGTAGGACTCGTCGATTGCCATTTGAAAGTTCCTTGGAGTAGGATTCCGATTCGGTTGCGTATCTGGCAACCTCAGTCATGGAGAGTGGGAGGGGACTACCGAATTTTGACCGTGATTGCAGTACCATTTGTGACCACATTACTACATATGGAACTGTGACAGTCTCTCACCGCCCGGGTTCCATGGACCACCAAGGATAGACATTACGTTGAGCAGTTTTGACTTTGTTTATTTTTCAATAATACTCAGTCTCTTGCGGTCGCTTTTCAGCTCCTCTTCCTGCTCTCTCTTCGGTCCGCTTTTCAGCCTCCCGCGTCGTCGTCTGTCCCTCGCTCTCTGTTTCTTCCGCGCTGCATGTGTTGCCGGCTCTCCAATTCCTTCTCTCTCCTCGTTCTCGGCTGCCGCCCTTTTACACACTGAGGGGGGATTGCACAATTGTGCCCAGCCGGGCGATCCACGCACCTGAGGTTCATTACGGCGTCGATCCCGCCTCCTCGCCACCATCTTGGAGTGGACAGCGTGCCCTGCCTCGCTGTCGGTTTGCGGGCCACGCCTCCCCACAGGCACCTTTAACAAAAAACGATAAAACTGAGGGACGATCGGTAGAAAATAGATGGATGGATGGAATAAAAACAAAACTTGCATCCCTGTGGAGAACCAAGGAATTGCAGGAAATGAAAAGAAACTGCAGACGTGCTGAGAGAAAATCAGAATGAACGGCGTATTATAACCTTACACTGCAAAAACTGAAATCTAAGTAAGATTAAATATCTCAAATAAGGGTGATATTTGCTTATTTTCTGTCTGATAAGATAATTATTGTCACTAAACAGATTTTATGTTAGGGTGTTTTACTTGTTTTAAGGGTTTTGGTCCGAAATGATCTCAGTAAGATATTGTAGCTGAGATTTGATGACCTATATTGAGTAAAACATGCTTGAAACTAGAATATCAACTGATGCAAAGCTGTGTCATCAACACTCACAAGTATAAAACTACTTTTTTAAAGTAATAATTTCTTACTTCAAGCATGAAATAAAAAAACCATGATGCCGAGCGCATATCATTATGTCAAAATAATGGCACTAGCATTTACTTTTTCTGTCTTGCCTCTTGGTGAGGACGGTCGCTTAATTCCTCCGGGGTTGTGGGGGCTGAGTAGCGCTTTAATAGCGGCAGCCGGTCTCCAGGGTCCCAACTCTCCCCTCCTCTGTTGCGAGTTGTTGTGATTACATGTACCATGTTTATGTGTGCCATGCTATGTGAGGTTTTTTCTTCGGACTCAGTCTGGACCACTCCTGAGGGTCCAGCCTCAGGCTGATATTTTTTTTACTCTTCCCCCTTTCCCAATGTCACCTTTTTCCCATCTTTTTAAGGAGCGCTGTAAGTGGCTGATCCGTTGGGGGTCCCGTCTTGTCCCCCTGTAACGTATGTCTGCTCTTAGCGGGATTGTGCCGAAAATGTAATTTCAGTTCTTATGTGTCTTGTACATGTTAAGAATGGACAAAATAAAGCTGCTGTCTGTCTGTCTTATTTAAAGGCCTACTGAAATGATTTTTTTTTATTTAAACGGGAATAGCAGATCCATTCTATGTGTCATACTTGATCATTTCGCGATATTGCCATATTTTTGCTGAAAGGATTTAGTAGAGAAAATCGACGATAAATCGGGGCGGTATGGCGTAGTGGGTAGAGCAACCGTGCCAGAAACCTGAGGGTTGCAGGTTCGCTCCCCGCCTCTTACCATCCAAAATCGCTGCCGTTGTGTCCTTGGGCAGGACACTTCACCCTTGCCCCCGGTGCCGCTCACACCGGAGAATGAATGATGAATGAATGAGTTGTAAATATGAATGATGGGTTCTCACTTCTCTGTGAAGCGCTTTGAGTGTCTAGAAAAGCGCTATATAAATCTAATCCATTATTAATCCATTAAAGTTCGCAACTTTTGCTCGCTGATAAAAAAAAGCCTTACCTGTACCGGAAGTAGCGTGACGTCACAGGAGCTAGTATTTCTCACAATTCTCCATTGTTTACAATGGAGCGAGAGAGATTCGGACCGAGAAAGTGACGATTACCCCATTAATTTGAGCGAGGATGAAAGATTCGTAGATGAGGAACGTTACAGTGAAGGACTTGAGAGGCAGCGATGGACGTATCTTTTTTCGCTCTGACCGTAACTTAGGTACAAGCTGGCTCATTGGATTCCACACTCTCTCCTTTTTCTATTGTGGATCACGGATTTGTATTTTAAACCACCTCGGATACTATATCCTCTTGAAAATGAGAGTCGAGCACGCGAAATGGACATTCATTTTATCTCCACGACAATACATCGGCGAAATGCTTTAGCTACGAGCTAACGTGATAGCATCGCGCTTTAACTGCATATAGAAACAAAAAAAATAAACCCCTGACTGGAAGGATAGATAGAAAATCAACAATACTATTAAACCGTGGACATGTAAATACACGGTTAATGCTTTCCAGGCTGGCGAAGGTTAACAATGCTGTGCTAACGACGCCATTGAAGCTAACTTAGCAACTTAGCAACCGGACCGCACAGAGCTATGCTAAAAACATTAGCTCTCCACCTACGCCAGCCAGCCCTCATCTGCTCATCAACACCCGTGCTCACCTGCGTTCCAGCGATCGGCAGAAGGACGAAGGACTTCACCCGATGCGTTTGGCGGCCTGGAGACGTAGGAAGTCAAGGTGAGGTCGGCGGCTAGCGCGTCTGCTCTCCAACAAAGTCCTCCTGGTTGTGTTGCTGTAGTCCGCTGCTAATACACCGATCCCACCTACAACTGTCTTCTTTGCAGCCTTCATTGTTCATTAAACAAATTGCAAAAGATGTCCAGAATACTGTGGAATTATGAAATGAAAACAGAGCTTTTTGTATAGGATTCTACGGGGTACCATAACTTCCGTTAAACTGACTTCGTCACGCGCATACATCATCATACCGCGACGTTTCAGCCGGATATTTCCCGGGAAATTTTAAATGTCACTTTATAAGTTAACCCGGCCGTATTGGCATGTGTTGCAATGTTAAGATTTCATCATTGATATATAAACTATCAGACTGCGTGGTCTGTAGTAGTGGCTTTCAGTAGGCCTTTAAGAATAGTTTTCAACATATTGAGCAAAAAGGTCTACATTTTTTTTCCTACCAAGAAAAGTGCACTTGTTGTTAGTGAGAATATACTTATTTTAAGGTATTTTGTTAGCTAATTTTACTTGTTTTGGAAAGTCTTGACAAGCCGAACTTTCTTGTTCTATTGGCAGATCATTTTGCTTAGTTCAGGGGTCGGCAACCCAAAATGTTGAAAGAGCCATATTGGACCAAAAATACAAAAACAAATCTGTCTGGAGCCGCAAAAAATTAAAAGCCATATTACATGTGTCATGAGATATAAATGTAATTAAGAGGACTTAAAGAAAACTAAATGACCTCAAATATAGCTACAAATGAGGCATATGCAATATGTACATATAGCTAGCCTAAATAGCATGTTAGCATCGATTAGCTTGCAGTCATGCAGTGACCAAATATGTCTGATTAGCACTCCACACAAGTCAATAACATCAACAAAACTCACCTTTGTGCACTCATGCCCAACGTTAAAAGTGTGGTGGACAAAATGAGATAGAAAAAGTGGCATAAAACACGTCCTAGAAAGTCGGAGAAAGTTATACATGGAAACAAACTATACGGCGAGTTCAAGGACCGCCAAAATTAGTAGGACAAAACGGCGCTCGCCAAATACTCGAATCAGTGAAGCATGTTTAATATAAACAGTGTGATTTATAACAATTAGCGAGGTTTATGTCATGTTTGTCCTCCCACAGAAAACATTCTGAAACAAAAAAATTGATTTTTTTCCCCTCATCTTTTTCCATTCTTCATACATTTTTGAAAAATCTCCAGAGAGCCACTAGGGCGGCGCTAAAGAGCCGCATGCGGCTCTAGAGCCGCGGGTTGCCGACCCCCGGCTTAGTTCAAGTAAAATACCCCTAATTATTTTTATTTTTTTTCTTCTTTTTGAACACTGACTTTTTGCAGTGTACCGTATATGCGACAATACAATAATACAACAATATTCAACATGTGGTTGAATGAATATATCTCGGAGATTGCCAATTACCGTGTTTATAAATTAGATTGTGTCTCAATAGATGGAGCAGGTGTACCTAATGTTGTGTACGTTGGCTCGTCTTAATTGCCCATCTTATTATGCAGCTTCTAATTGAGATGTCAGGATGTGTCCAAAGCCGGAATCACAACACCTGGACGACAGCCAGCATGCGCTAATCATCGCCGCCGTCTTTTGTCTCCCATCATGTCTTCTTTTTTTTTGTTTTTTTTTTACCTTCCCCTCCCCAGCATCTTTCAGCATTCATTATCGTCATGCGCACCTGCTCGTCATTTATTATTCTCCCATCAGTCGCTCATTTGCGAACCGTCAGTTCCCAGACGGCGCCATCGGGGAGGAGAACATTTCCTCTTTAATGAAGGACCTGTGGATTCTACCGAGGACGATTGCGTAGACTTCTACTTGACTTCACTGAATTAAAAAAAACAACGAGTTTTTCCTTTCCACTCGGATTGAAATAAGCATCAAGCCAGGCTAAAAAAACAACAACAACATGGATTTCCTTTTTAAAATGTTGTTTGATGGAGGAGGCGCCGATTCATTTTTAATGCATCTGGTGCAAAGCAATCATGATGTCATGTTAATAAAAAATGGATTAGCTGCACGTCGCCTACCGCCCGGGGGACGCTTGAGCTCTCCAGTACAGTACAGCCTGATCATTACAAATACGTTTGACTTAGACTTGGATTTTATTATATTTGCTGCGTTTGGACGAACACCTTGTGCACCTTCACACACACTTATTTTGAGAGAGACACTCATTTCAATGAGGTAAATAATATATGTCCCTAGAGCAGGGGTCACCAACGCGGTGCCCGCGGGCACCAGGTAGCCCGTAAGGACCAGATGAGGAACCCGCTGGCCCGTTCTAAAAATAGCTCAAATAGCAGCACTTACCAGTGACCTGCGTCTATTTTTTAAATGTTATTTATTTACTAGCAAGCTGGTCTCGCTTTGCCCGACATTTTTAATTCTAAGAGAGACAAAACTCAAATAGAATTTGAAAATCCAAGAAAATATTTTAAAGACTTGGTCTTCACTTGTTTAAATAAATTCATACATTTTTTTTACTTTGCTTCTTATAACTTTCAGAAAGACAATTTTAGAGAAAAAATACAACCTTAAAAATTATTTTAGGATTTTTAAACACATATACCTTTTTACCTTTTAAATTTCTTCCTCTTCTTTCCTGACAATTCAAATCAATGTTCAAGTACATTTTTTTTTTTATTGTAAAGAATAATAAATACATTTTAATTTAATTCTTCATTTTAGCTTCTTTTTTTTCGACGAAGAATATCTGTGAAATATTTCTTCAAACTTATTATGATTAAAATTGAAAAAAATGATTCTGGCAAATCTAGAAAATTTGTAGAATCAAAATTAAATCTTATTTCAAAGTCTTTTGAATTTCTTTTAAAATTTTTGTTCTGGAAAATCTAGAAGAAATTATGATTTGTCTTTGTTAGAAATATAGCTTGGTCCAATTTGTTATATATTCTAACAAAGTGTAGATTGGATTTTAACCTATGTAAAACATGTCATCAAAATTCTAAAATTAATCTTAATCAGGAAAAATTACTAATGATGTTTTATAAATTCTTTTTTTTTAATTTTTTCAAAAAGATTTGAATTGGCTAGTTTTTGTCTCCTTTTTTTCGGTTGAATTTTGAATTTTAAAGAGTCGAAATTGAAGATAAACTATGTTTCAAAATTTATTTGTCATTTTTTTCGTGTTTTCTCCTCTTTTAAACCGTTCAATTAAGTGTAAATATCATTAATTACTAATAATAACATAGAGTTAAAGGTAAATTGAGCAAATTGGCTATTTCTGGCAATTTATTTAAGTGTGTATCAAACTGGTAGCCCTTCGCATTAATCAGTACCCAAGAAGTAGCTCTTGGTTTCAAAAAGGTTGGTGACCCCTGCCCTAGAGTCTGTTTATGTGCACCAAACATTAGAAAAAACTTATTATACCCCTCTACTTTTGAACTTGCCGGGGAGCTCGGGATCCGTAAGTTTGATCATGTTGTTTTCCTTTAACAAATAGACGAGCCGGGCATAAAAGGACAACAAGTCAGGCTTCACAACACGTCGTCAACCCGGAAGTGGCCAGACTATTGACGCATAGTATTTTCATATCGCCACAAGGTGTCAGTAAGAGTCTACAATCAAATGGGCATAACATTGCCCATTTGGGATTCGTTCCCAGGGATTCGAATAAAGAACCAACTCTTTTTCTTTACTATAGTGGCCTCGATAACGGGAACCGGTTCTCAAAAAGGGATTTGAGTCCATGGAATCGGTTCTTTTCTTATCGAACAACCGGGAGAATCGGTTCCGAACATCATCCCTAGTTGCTATACCACTAGAGTTTACTAAAAGTACTACATCACAGCGTCAAGGCTTCATTTTGCACGATCTCAATTAGGGATGTCCCGATCCGATATTTGGATCGGATCGGCCGCCGATATTTGCCAAAAAATGCGTATCGGCAAGGCATGGGAAAATGCCGATCCAGAACAGGAATCGACTGTCGAGTTCCAGATGAAAGTTCTCTTTTTCTGGCCATTTTGAGCGTTTAATTGACCCCACGAATGTGATGCTCCAGAAACTCAATCTGCTCAAAGGAAGGTCAGTTTTGTAGCTTCTGTAACGAGCTAAACTGTTTTCAGATGTGTGAACATGATTGCACAAGGGTTTTCTAATCATCAATTAGCCTTCTGAGCCAATGAGCAAACACATTGTACCATTAGAACACTGGAGTGATAGTTGCTGGAAATGGGCCTCTATACACCTATGTAGATATTGCACCAAAAACCAGACATTTGCAGCTAGAATAGTCATTTACCACATTAGCAATGTATAGAGTGTATTTCTTTAAAGTTAAGACTAGTTTAAAGTTATCTTCATTGAAAAGTACAGTGCTTTTCCTTCAAAAATAAGGACATTTCAATGTGACCCCAAACTTTTGAACGGTAGTGTACGTATACGCACTCTCCCAGCAGAGAGGTAGCAGCATGGCTAACGTTAGCCGTGATGCTAGCGGAGCCGTGCGAGCAACGTTCCCTCTAAGGTGCGCGCCTGTGCAATTGCGCACTCCTCAAGCGTCCTCTGCGCATAGCAATTATATGCCACAAATAAAATCAAATTAAAAAAATAAGCGCATAACAATTTTCCACACACGGACACGACAGAGAAAACAGTTTTCGTCATCATTGTTCAAATATTGTAACGTCTGTCGAGACGCTTATCTCCATTCGGCGCCACACCATCAAAATGCCGAGGCAAAAATGTCCACATCAACACCGTATGAAAAAAATAGTGATTTTTTTAGTTGTGATTTCCTTCTCTGCATGAAAGTTTAAAAGTAGCATATATTAATGCAGTATGAAGAAGAATGTTTTAATGTAGACATGCAAGCCTTGAAAGAACATTTTGAAAATCAAGACCACATTTCCTGCAAATGGGTGCATTTCTACCCTATATTTTAACTTTAGATTTATTCTCATATCAAACTCTTTTGGCTGTCTTTTTGACACTTACATCCGGCGCCCCCCTCCACACCCCGGATTATAAATAATGTAAATAATTCAATGTGATTATCTTGTGTGATGACTGTATTATGATGATAGTATATATCTGATAGTATATATCTGTATCATGAATCAATTTAAGTGGACCCCGACTTAAACAAGTTGAAAAACTTACTCGGGTGTTACCATTTAGTGGTCAATTGTACGGAATATGTACTTCACTGTGCAACCTACTAATAAAAGTCTCAATCAATCAATCAAAACACATAGAATCATCATACTGCTGTGATTATATGCATCAAGTGTTCATTTAAGGCTAAGGCAAAATATCGAGATATATATCGTGTATCGCAATACGGCCTTAAAATATCGCAATATTAAAAAAAGGCCATATCGCCCAGCCCTAGTTCAATGATGTCATGTATAATTTTGTCTATTTTGTGTTTATCCTTGCATAAACAGGTCGGTTTCTTGTTACCAACCATTGTGTATTATTCAAACTCCCCTAAATCAGCTGGCTAGTTGTTATCAAGAGTACGAAAAACCCTTTTCAACATGATTCTGACAACTAAGTAGGCTAAATAACTTTAAACTTTAATACATGCTCGGATAGGCCAGTATCGGTCAGTATCGGTATCGGATCGGAAGTGCAAAAACAATATCGGGATCGGATCGGAAGTGCAAAAACCTGGATCGGGACATCCCTAATCTCAATACTAGAGATGTCCGATAATATCGGCAGACCGATAAATGCGTTAAAATGTAATATCGGAAATTATCGGTATCTGTTTTTTTATTATCAGTATCGTGTTTTTTTTTATTTTTTATTTTTATTTTTTTATTAGATCCACATAAAAAACACAAGATACACTTACAATTAGTGCACCAACCCAAAAAACCTCCCTCCCCCATTCACACTCATTCACACAAAAGGGTTGTTTCTTTCTGTTATTAATATTCTGCTTCCTACATTATATATCAATATATATCAATACAGTCTGCAAGGGATACAGTCCGTAAGCACACATGATTGTGCATGCTGCTGGTCCACTAATAATACTAACCTTTAACAGTTAATTTTACAAATTTTCATTAATTACTAGTTTCTATGTAACTGTTTTTATATTGTTTTACTTTCTTTTTTATTCAAGAAAATGTTTTTAATTTATTTATCTTATTTTATTTGATTCATTTTTTTTAAAAGTACCTTATCTTCACCATACCTGGTTGTCCAAATTAGGCATAACAATGTGTTAATTCCACGACTGTATATATATATCGGTTGATATCGGTATCGGTAATTAAAGAGTTGGACAATATCGGCATATCGGATATCGGCAAAAAGCCATTATCGGACATCCCTACTCAATACACTTCTTATGGGACCGCAGTGACTCACGGTAATTAGAAAGGCCTAAAAACATTACGACATGCTTGGATCGGAACCAACGTGCGATACTGCAGGTTCGGAGGCATCACGCCGTAAGTTGCATAAAACGCTGTGATATTGTGAAGAGCTTGTTGTGCGTGACCTCCGTACATCTCCATTAGCTTCCGAGTGGACTAACGACATATTGTGTCCTCTCATACTTACTTTGTCTCCATTAGTCACAGTGTGAATTATTAGCTACGACTTGCATCTTCTCACACACACACACACACACACACACACACACACACACACACACACACACACACACACACACACACGAGTATTGGCTGAGGTGATTTGTGACCTCCTTTCCTCCTTTGCTGCCATCGCACTTATTGATTTCTTCTCATCTTTACCTTCTTCTCTCGCTCTCTTTCTCGTTCTTCCCTTCCTGCTAATGTTTCTCTTCCTGCCATCACTCGCCTCTTTACCTTTTACATCTTTGCCCCCCCCCCAGCTCCCTCTTATCTCTTACCATCACTGCAATTTACGTTATTAACAACCATCAGGATTTACGGGCCCCTCCATTAGCGTGTGGGAGAGAGATGTTGTTTCATGCTGTGACAGATGCATTCCGCCGCGTGGTGGAATGTCTTGGTTCACCGCGTCTTTGGAGACACTGGAGGACACACAGATACCAACACACACACACACACACACACACACACACCTACTGTTTATATTAGGTCAGTGTTTTTCAACCACTAATGTGCAGTGAGTAGAGATGTCCGATAATGGCTTTTTTGTCGATATTCCGATATTGTCCAACTCTTAATTACCGATTCCGATATCAACCGATACCGATATATACAGTCGTGGATTTAACACATTATTATGCCTAATTTTGTTGTGATGCCCCGCTGGATGCATTAAACAATGTAACAAGGTTTTCCAAAATAAATCAACTCAAGTTATGGCAAAAAATGCCAACATGGCATTTTTTTTTAACATGCCTCAAAACAGCAGCTAATAAGCACATTCACAAATATATTATCACTATATTTATTCTATAATATATATATATATATATATATATATATATATATATATATATATATATATATATATATATATATATATATATATATATATATATATATATATATATATATATATATATATATATATATATATATATATATATATATTCTATAATATATATATATATATATATGTATATATATATATATACATATATATATTATAGAATAAATATGTTATCACTATATTTATTCTATAATATATATATATATATATTTGTGAATTTGTGAATGTGCTTATTAGAGCCCTAAATAGCTCTCTATTATCTTTGGTATTTAATTTGGTTAGTAATTGTATTTACTATTTGATATACTTTTTAATAGACACAATCCAGTGTACTAAAAAAGTGTAATAATAATACTATATATATTTATATATATATATATATATATATATATATATATATATATATATATATATATATATATATATATATATATATATATATATATATATATATATATATATATATATATATATCCATCCATCCAAGTCGCCACCTATATATATATATATATTATATATATATATAATTTTTATATTTTCCCTGCCTTATTTCCTGTTGTCTCTATAGAATAGGGCCAATGGGATATTATTAATTGTATTTTATTTTGTTTTATTTTTCTCTGCCTTTATTTTGTTCTTTTATTTATTGTTTTATTTATAATAATTGTATTATTTAAAAAATATTAAAAACATGTTTTTTATGTCCATCCATCCATCCATTTTCTACCGCTTATTCATCATACATATATAGATTATGTACTTTTAAATATATATATGTATATATATATATATATATATAGTTATACAGTTTGAAAATAATACTATGGGGAACATATAAGGGTTAGGGTTACGGTTAGGGTTACAAATAAGCAATGATTCTGAGGTTATTGAGGAAGACTCTTTTGTTGTATAATAAGGCCATGCAGAATAAGGCATTAATAAGTACTTAATAATGACTAACTAAGAGCCAATATGTTACTAATTTGCATGTTAATGAGAAACAAATTAATGGTGAATATATTCCCCATACTAAAGTGTTACCTTTCATTTATATTTACTTTATTTTATTTAGTTTAGTTTTGTTTCGTTGTATTTATTTTATTTCATTCTCCTGCCACTTCATCATTAAAAAAAAACCAACAAATGTATCCCTAAACATAGTACTTCATAGCATTTACAAAAATACTACTTAATACGTCGGTGGCACTCTGATCCAAGAATCCACAACACGCTCATAAAGTGAAAGAAATGTTGTCGTCTTGCCATTGATTGACGGAAGTGTTGGTGACAGTATCTTCTGGTTTTGATTTTACTTTGCTTTCTGATTTTTTTTTTTAATCTGCATTTCTTTCCCTTAAACTTCCAGAGCTGACAGCGAGTGAGTTCTCTTGATGGGAACATCTGTCACGCTACAGATACCCCCGATCCCATCCTTGTCTGCTTACAGCTATAATACTTCATGTCCTACATACATATGTGTTTTCCCAAAGTTCTCTTGAGACTTTCATTTTGTTCCCAATGGAAAATAACGGCAGGATTTGACAACCGTTCCGAATAAATTTTGCAACGATACCAAGAATGTGAGGCCAGCAAACCTTTTGCAGAACATTAGTGTTAGTGACAAAATTAATTAGGTTATTTGAAAACAAAACTAATCAAGGAATTATGTTAACACTAGTGTTGTCCGATACTAGAAATGTCCGATAAAGGCTTTTTTACCGATATTCCGATATTGTCCAACTCTTAATTACCGATACCGATAATCAACCAATACCGATATCAACCGATATATACAGTCGTGGAATTAACACATTATTATGCCTAATTTGGACAACCAGGTATGGTGAAGATAAGGTACTTTTTAAAAAAATGAATCAAATAAAATAAGATAAATCAATTAAAAACATTTTCTTGAATAAAAAAGAAAGTAAAACAATATAAAAACAGTTACATAGAAACTAGTAATTAATGAAAATTTGTAAAATTAACTGTTAAAGGTTAGTACTATTAGTGGACCAGCAGCACGCACAATCATGTGTGCTTACGGACTGTATCCCTTGCAGACTGTATTGATATATATTGATATATAATGTAGGAAGCAGAATATTAATAACAGAAAGAAACAACCCTTTTGTGTGAATGAGTGTAAATGGGGGAGGGAGGTTTTTTTGGGTTGGTGCACTAATTGTAAGTGTATCTTGTGTTTTTTATGTGGATTTAATTTTAAAAAACAACAACAAAAAAACGATACTGATAATAAAAAAAACGATACCGATAATTTCCGATATTACATTTTAACGCATTTATCGGCCGATAATATCGGCAGACCGATATTATCGGACATCTCTAGTAATGAGTAAAGCCGTAGAGGAAGTGCCTTAAAGGTTTATTGTCTCTCTGTACCTCTCCCTACGTCTGTGTACACAGCGGGTCGTTT
>NC_084747.1:47943453-47959081 GCF_033978785.1 Entelurus aequoreus | reverse complement strand
CAATTTGCTCAATTTACCTTTAACTCTATGTTATTATTAATCATTAATGATATTTACACTTAATTGAACGGTTTAAAAGAGGAGAAAACACAAAACAAATGACAATTAAATTTTGAAACATAGTTTATCTTCAATTTCGACTCTTTAAAATTCAAAATTCAACCGAAAAAAAGAAGAGAAAATCTAGGTAATTTGAATCTTTTGAAAAAATGTAAAAAGAATTTATGGAACATCATTAGTAATTTTTCCTGATTAAGATTAATTTTCGAATTTTGATGACATGTTTTAAATAGGTTAAAATCCAATCTACACTTTGTTAGAATATATAACAAATTGGACCAAGCTATATTTCTAACAAAGACAAATCATTATTTCTTCTAGATTTTCCAGAACAAACATTTTAAAAGAAATTCAAAAGACTTTGAAATAAGATTCAAATTTCATTCTACAGATTTTCTAGATTTGCCAGAATAATTTTTTTGAATTTTAATCATAATAAGTTTGAAGAATTATTTCACAAATATTCTTCGTCGAAAAAACAGAAGCTAAAATGAAGAATAAATTAAAATGTATTTATTATTCTTTACAATAAAAAAAATAAATTTACTTGAACATTGATTTAAATTGTCAGGAAAGAAGAGGAAGGAATATAAAAGGTAAAAAGGTATATGTGTTTAAAAATCCTAAAATCCTTTTTAACGTTGTATTTTTTCTCTAAAATTGTCTTTCTGAAAGTTATAAAAAGCAAAGTAAAAAAATTTATGAATTTATTTAAACAAGTGAAGACCAAGTCTTTCAAATATTTTCTTGGATTTTCAAATTCTATTTGAGTTTTGTCTCTCTTAGAATTAAAAATGTCGAGCAAAGCGAGACCAGCTTCTAGTAAATAAATACAATTTAAAAAATAGAGGCAGCTCACTGGTAAGTGCTGCTATTTGAGCTATTTTTTAGAACAGGCCAGCGGGCTACTCATCTGGTCCTTACGGGCTACCTGGTGCCCGCGGGCACCGCGTTGGTGACCCCTGCTCTAAACCATGGGGTGTCAAACTCTAGCCTGCGGGCCACATTTGGCCCGCCCTGTAATTTAATCTGGCCCTTGAGGCAATATCAAATTAACATTAGAGCCGGCCCGCCGGTATTATACAGCGGCGGTACCGCATTCACCTCACCGCTGATACTCATACTTGCCAACACTCCCGATTTTCCCGGGAGACTCCCGAATTTCAGTGACCCTCCCGAAAATCTCTCAGGACAACCATTCTACCGATTTCCACCCGGTCAACAATATTGGGGGCGTGCCTTGAAGGCACTGTCTTTAACGTCTTCTACAACCTGTCGTCACGTCCGCTTTTCCTCCATACAAACAGCGTGCCGGCCCAGCCACACAATATATGCGGTTTTATACACACACAAGTGAATGCAAGGCATATTTGATCAACAGACATACAGGTCACACTGAGGGTAGCCATATAAACAACTTTAACACTGTTACAAATATGCGCCACACTGTGAACCCACACCATGACAAACATTTCGGAGAGTATCCGCACCGTAGCACAACATAACACAACAGAACAAATACCCAGAACCCCTTGCAGCACTAACTCTTCCGAGACGCTACAATATACACCCCCCGCTACCGCTTGTGGAAAAAGTTAATGTTGATACTTACCTCAGAAGGCTGCAAATAGAAAAGAGGCATTACATTTTTATTTAATATACCATTGATGTTTTTTCGTTTGTTTTTTGAAAGTTGATTTTGCACTATTTAGTTAAATACGCGTTTCTTGTTCCATATTCAGTGTTAAAGCAAATCAGTGTAGCAAACTGAGCAATAATTAACGTTTTATTCATGCACTTTCTCTTGCTACTTCAAGGCTTGAATGTTTGATTCGTTCATTATTGTTATTTTATTTTCAAATGTATTATTAGCCTGTGGAAGAAGTTTATTTTGATATTTACCCCAGAAGGCTGCAAATAGAAAAGAGGCATTCAATTTTTATTTAAATTTTATTTGATATGCCATTGATATTTTTTCATTATTATTATTATTATTTGAAACTCGATTTTGCATGTCACTATAAAGTTATACAAGCCTCGCTTTTTCAATATTCAATGTAAAACTTGTATTAGTAGATTGCACAGTACAGTCGATATTACGTACAATTGACCACTAAATGGTAAACACCCGAATAAGTTTTTCAACTTGTTTAAATTGGGGTCCACGTTAATCAATTCATGGTAAACCTGAGAAGAAGGACACAAGTTGAACTAGGACAGGGGTCGCAACCCGCGGCTCCGGAGCCGCATGCGGCTTCTTGACCACTCTGATGCGGCTCAGCTACATGCATGCCGACCCCCCCGATTTTCCCAGGAGATTTATGGATCTCAGTGTCCCTCATAGATTACACCCAGGGAAAAAATAATCCTATTTACACTCTAATTACTAAGTAAAGGGCGTGCCCTAATTGCACTGCAGTAAATGTCCTCTATAGCATTTACATACAGCGTGCCAGTCCAGCCACATGTTGCATGTTGTTATTACTTGCACACACAGGAGACAGCAAAGCATACTTACTCATCAGCCACACAGCTTACACTGACGGTAGCCGTATCAAACAACTTTAACATTGTTACGTTACAAATATGCGCCACACTGTGAACCCACACCAAAAAAGAATGAAAAACACATTTCTGGAGAACATCCACCGTAACACAACATAAACACAACACAACCATTACCCAGAATCCCATGCAGCCCTAACTCTTCCGGTCTACATTATACACCCCGCTACCACCAAATCCCCCCACACATCAACCCCCCCTCTCCATGCGTTGGTTGAGCGGAAGAGTTAGGCTGCATGGGATTCTGGGTATTGGTACCGTCAGTGTAAGATGTGTGGCTGCTGAGTTAGTACGCCTTGCTGTCACTTACGTGAGCAAGCTGAAATTGCACTCTATGTGTGGTCGAACAGGTACACTGTTAGGGCAGACTGTAGAGGGCGCCAAATGCAGTGTCATCACGCTCTGATATTCGGGAGTCTCCCGGGAAAAATGAGAGGGTTGGCAAGTATGACGCTATCAAGCGCCATTCATTCAAAACTCGCGGGCTGCACTAACATCAAATTTCCACATTAAAGTGCGTGCCGGTGCGTGTGTCGGAGACCCCTAGTTAACATAGCACAAAGCGTTTAAGCTTTGTATGCGGTGTTTTTCATTTTAAATTTAAATTTTTTTTTGTGGCTCCCATTACTTTCTTTAATTTGTGAAACTTGCCAAAATGGCTCTTTGAGTGGTAAAGGTTGCCGACCCCTGAACTAGGAAGTTCTCCGGCAAAACCAATGACATCTGCGATTTTGAGGAAACAGTGTGCAAAGTTCCGGCGCTCGGTGCGCTGTGAGCAGCCAGGCTAAATAGGGTGTGACCTAAACGTCCTCAGGTGTGTGCTGCACGCCATACTGTGGACGAGAGAGAGAGTCGACAGGTGCGAAAGACATACAGGGAATTTTAGATTACCACATAGACAAACCAAACCATTGCTCTTTATAAAAATATATATGTACACCCAATAATAATGAATTGGGCTATTTTATATAATGAAATTCACTGTATTCTCCTGCATATTTTATCAAAACTGTCTAGACGTTGAGGATCAGTGGGTCGGAATAAGGAGACAGGCGGGCTGTTGCCATGGGAACCTTTAAATCACCATCTTCTGTGTTGTTTCTCACGCAGCTCTACAAAACACCCGCTGTAACTTAAGGGTATTTTGCCCAATTTGGCCACAATTTTTTTGATACATATCTTTAGGGGACTTACGTGCACATCGAGCAAAACATGATTGCAGGGGCACAGGCGGGAGGGACATAGCAACTGATGATCAAAAATGATACCCGTATTACATGTATACCAGCATGTCTTCTAAAGCATTTTGATATGGGGCGTGGTAAATATAATTCACAGCTCCATCCCTGTATGTGAGTCCTGTGGTCCCCAACCTTTTTTGCACAACAGATCGGTTTTATGTAGGCATTATTTTCAGGAGCCGGCTTTCCACTTGTGCCAGATAAATACAGCAAAAAATAAGTGCATGAAAAATACAACTCACTATAACACTAAATTAGTGGGAGCTCTGGACTTGTTTCTTTGCAATGAGATGCAGATGGAAATCAGCCTTTGGCTACAATCTGTCACATTTATATTTTAAATGCTCATTAATGTGCATTGTTTCATGTCACAAAGTTATAACTAGAGATGTCCGATAATATCGGCCTGCCGATATTAACGGCCGATAAATGCTTTAAAATGTAATATCAGAAATTATCGGTATCGTTTTTTTTATTATCGGTATCTGTTTTATTTTTTTATTTTTTTTATTTTTTTATTAAATCAACATACAAAACACAAGATACACTTACAATTAGTGCACCAACCCAAAAAAACTCCCTCCCCCATTCACACTCATTCACACAAAAGGGTTGTTTCTTTCTGTTATTAATATTTCTGGTTCCTACATTATATATCAATATATATCAATACAGTCTGCAAGGGATACAGTCCGTAAGCACACATGATTGTGCGTGCTGCTGGTCCACTAATAGTGCTAACCTTCAACAGTTAATTTTACTCATTTTCATTAATTACTAGTTTCTATGTAACTTTTTTTATATTGTTGTACTTTCTTTTTTATTCAAGACAATGTTTTTAATTTATTTATCTTATTTTATTTTATAAATTTTTTAAAAAAGGACCTTATCTTCACCATACCTGGTTGTCCAAATTAGGCATAATAATGTGTTAATTCCACGACTGTATGTATCGGTATCGGTTTGATATCGGTATCGGTAATTAAGAGTTGGACAATATCGGAAGATCGGATATCGGCAAAAAAGCCATTATCGGACATCCCTAGTTATAACAAATGGAAACTCCCTATAAGGAAATGTGTTATACATCTATAAACAAACTTATTGGTGTGTCAATTGGGACAGGCCAAAGTTAAATCGGAGAAAAAGTTGTTTTATTATTTTATGTTTCTCTGCGGCCCGGTAGCAAATGCGTCACGGACCGGTACCGGTCCCCGGACCGGTGGTTGGGGACCACTGCTGTATGTGACTACTTTATCTTCGGAGAACATCCGCACCGTAACACAACATAAACACAACAGAACAAATACCCAGAATCCCTTGCAGCACTAACTCTTCCGGGACGCTACAATATACACCCCCCGCTACCTCCTAAATCACAAATAACATTGGTATTGTCGCTATAATAGCCGCACCCACTAAATTAAATATGTTTCCATATATTAGCCAAACTGGACATTGAGCCACATATGTACATTGTGAATTAGCAATTTACACAGAAAAAATGTGTAAAATGTTTATTTACCTACCTAAATTGTTTCCAAACGGTGCCAGTAAAACGGCTGATCGAACAAAACAGAAATAATCGTCATGGGCCCACTAGCTGCGGAAGCTAGCTCTCCAATCAGCTAAACAGACTCAATAATGGTGACGTTTTGGTGAATATACTGAGGAATTTGTGGAAACTGAAACAATACAAAAAGAATGCCGTTGTAAGTTGATATTACTAACACAGACACATGTTATGATATTAGCTTTATATGCATGAAAACACTCCTACAGACATCACAGATGGGATTGTTTTATATGTATGAATAGTTTTAGTTGTATTGTAAATTTCACAAACATTGCTTGGAGTGATGAATGAAGAAACCATACGAGTAGAAATCCTATGGATGACTAGAAAACACACTTCAAAAAGCCAGTGTTCCAAAACAAGAAAAAGTAAAAAATAAAATTAGGGGTATTTTATTTGAACTAAGCAAAATTATCTGCCAATAGAACAAGAATAGCTAACCTCAATTAACCCAAAAATACCTTAAAATAAGTATATTCTTACTAATTACAAGTGCACTTTTCTTGGTAGAAGAAAAAATTAGACCTTTTTGCTCAATATGTTGAAAAATATTCTTAAATTAAGTAAATGCTAGTGCCATTATCTTGACATAATGATATGCATACATCATGATTTTTTTTTTTCATGCTTGAAGTAAGAAATTATTACTTTAAAAAAGTAGTTTTATACTTGTGAGTGTTGATGGCACAGCTTTGCAACAGTTGATATTCTAGTTTCAAGCATGTTTCACTCAATATAGGTCATCAAATCTCAGCAACAAGCTGTAATATCTTACTGCGATCATTTAGGACCCTTAAAACAAGTAAAACACTAACATAATATCTGCATAGGGAGAAGAATTATCTTATCGGACAGAAAATAAGGAAATATCATCCTTATTTAAGATATTTAATCTTACTTAGATTTCAGTTTTTGCAGCGCGGAATGGCACTTGTACTTCCGGTTCTAAGCACTAAACCGAAGAAAATACTGTAGACCAGGGGTCACCAACGCGGTGCCCGCGGGCACCAGGTAGCCCGTAAGGACCAGATGAGTAGCCCGCTGGCCTGTTCTAAAAATAGCTCAAATAGCAGCACTTACCAGTGAGCTGCCTCTATTTTTTAAATTGTATTTATTTACTAGCAAGCTGGTCTCGCTTTGCCCGACATTTTTAATTCTAAGAGAGACAAAACTCAAATAGAATTTGAAAATCCAAGAAATATTTAAAGACTTGGTCTTCACTTGTTTAAATAAATTCATACATTTTTTTACTTTGCTTCTTATAACTTTCAGAAAGACAATTTTAGAGAAAAAATACAACCTTAAAAATTATTTTAGGATTTTTAAACACATATACCTTTTTACCTTTTAAATTCCTTCATTTTCTTTCCTGACAAATCAATGTTCACGTAAAAAAAAAATGTTTTATTGTAAAGAATAATAAATACATTTTAATTTAATTCTTCATTTTAGCTTCTATTTTTCCGACGAAGAATATTCGTTAAATATTCCTTCAAACTTATTATGATTAAAATTCAAAAAAATTATTCTGGCAAATCCAGAAAATCTGTAGAATCACATTAAAGTCTTTAGAATTTTTTTTTTAATTTTTGTTCTGGAAAATCTAGAAAAAATAGTCATTTGTCTTTGTTAGAAATATAGCTTGGTCCAATTTGTTGTATACTCTAACAAAGTGTAGATTGGATTTTAACCTATTTAAAACATATAATCAAAATTCTAAAATTAATCTTAATCAGGATAAATTACTAATGATGTTCAATAAATTATTTTTTAAAGTTTTTCTCTTCTTTTTTTCGGTTGAATTTTGAATTTTAAAGAGTCGAAATTGAAGACAAACTATGTTTCAAAATTTTATTGTAATTTTTTTCGTGTTTTCTCCTCTTTTAAACCGTTCAATTAAGTGTAAATATCATTAATTATTAATAATAACATAGAGTAAAGGTAAATTGAGCAAATTGGCTATTTCTGGCAATTTATTTAAGTGTGTATCAAACTGGTAGCCCTTCGCATTAATCACTACCCAAGAAGTAGCTCTTGCTTTCAAAAGGTTGGTGACCCCCTGCTGTAGACGTTCACTCTGCCCACCCTGCAGTGAGCAAAGTTGTCCAAAAGATGGCGCCATAGCGCAAACAATAACACACCTGTTCAGTGTCTCTGCTTGTGTTTAATAAAAACTATTTTTTGAACACAAAACATTGTGGCAGTTGGCGAAGAAAAATCCATAAATTAGCGCACCGTTTTATAATCTGTAGGAAAAAAGTAGCGGCTTACAGTCCGGAATTTACGGTGTATACATTTCTTTGAAAATTGTTAACTTTGACCAAAATGCAACCGAGTAAATCTCCTATACAAAATGATTTGGTTAAGAAAATGTTGCTTCGGTTGCAGAAAATCTTTGAAATTGAAATTGAAGTTGTTTACTTGTGTGACGTCATGACATCACTCGCAAAAAGATTGTTTTAAACAATAATCTGAAATATGAAAAATACTCTGCAGTGTGAACGTAGCCTCGATTGACTGCGGCTCCTCCGTACTTAGTAGTAGTTGTCTCTTTTCATTGCAAGGTGGCAACAAAGACCTGTTTTTATATTACAATTCCGGTGCACAGTGCGGGTGGGAAGCATGCGTGTGGCCTCAAAGTTATGTTTATGCTAGCTGAGCGACCTGCCACATTACTCACCATCAACATGAATCCACGTTCTGTTCGCGTGTTTGCCCTTTGACAAATTCCACACATTTAATGGCAAATGTTGTTTTTTAATGGAGTCTATGGAGCCTCTGTTTTCTTGAAAAGTACTTGCAGAGTGGGTGGTATTTGGGCGTGTGGTAAATGTAGTTGGTAGGTATGTTTGTATATTTTCACTGGGTTAGCAGGTGAGAGCCCAACCCCATAAATGGTCGGTACACTGCTGTTCAGGTTTACAGGTTGCTTACATTTTCTGTTTATTGTGAAGCACGGTGGGACAGGGGTTAGTGCATGGGCCTCACAATACGAAGGTCCTGGGTTGGATCCCCGAACTCGGGGTCTTTCTGTGTGGAGTTTGCATGTTCTCCCCTTGACTGTGTGGGTTCCCTCCGGGTACTCCGGCTTTTTCTCACCTCCAAAAACATGCACCTGGGGATAGGTTGATTGGCAACACTAAATTGGCCCTAGTGTGTGAATGTGAGTGTGAATGTTGTCTGTCTACACTGCAAAAACTGAAATCTAAGTAAGATGAAATATCTCAAATAAGGGTGATATTTGCTTATTTTCTGTCCGATAAGATAATTCTTCTCACTAAACAGATTTTATGTTAGAGTGTTTTACTTGTTTTAAGGGTTTTGGTCCTACATTATCTCAGTAAGATATTACAGCTTGTTGCTGAGATTTGATGACCTATATTGAGTAAAACATGCTTGAAACTATTTTTGTCCAAATGTCCAAAACACACCCAGCAATGGTGCACAGGAAGGCGGGGAAGAAGAGGGGAAAAGGCGGCCAAAATGGTCAAAAAGTCCCAATTGTGTCCAAAATACCTCCCCGGCCGTACCAGTCCCGGGATGCGAAAACTGTCCAAAACGCACCCAGCAAAGTCCCACGGGAAGTGGGGGAGAAAATTCGGCAAAAGTCCCCAAAAATGTTCAAAATACCTACCCGAGTCCCACAAGTCCCGCCACCGGCCATGCAAGTCCCGGGATGCCCTAAATGAGTCCCACGAGGATGGGGGATAAAAGTTGGAAGTTCAAAATACCTAGAGTGTTTTACTTGTTTTAAGGGTTTTGGTCCTAAATGATTTCAGTAAGATATTACAGCTTGTTGCTGAGATTTGATGACCTATATTGAGTAAAACATGCTTGAAACTATTTTTGTCCAAATGTCCAAAACACACCCAGCAATGGTGCACAGGAAGGCGGGGAAGAAGAGGGGAAAATGCGGCCAAAATGGTCAAAAAGTCCCAATTGTGTCCAAAATACCTCCCCGGCCGCACCAGTCCCGGGATGCGAAAACTGTCCAAAACGCACCCAGCAAAGTCCCACGGGAAGTGGGGGAGAAAAGTCGGCAAAAGTCCCCAAAAATTTTCCAAATACTTACCCAGGTTCGAGTCCCACAAGTCCCGTCGCCTGCCGCGCAAGTCCCGGGATGCCCAAAATGTCCATAACACACCCGCCTGAGTCCCACGGGGAGGGGGGATAAAAGTTGGAAGTTCAAAATACCTACCCAGGTTCGAGTCCCACATCGAACCCGGGTATGATTTTTGAACATTTTACCGACTTTTCTCACTTTTCTCCCCGCCTTCCCGTGGGACTTTGCTGGGCACATTTTGGACATTTTGGGCATCCCGTCCGGCGGCAGGACTTGTGGGACTCGAACCTGGGTAGGCATTTTGAACATTTTTGGGACTTTTGCCAACTTTTCCAACTTTTATCCCCCCCTCCCCGTGGGACTCGGCTCGGTGTGTTATGGACATTTTGGGCATCCTGGGACTTGCGCGGCCATACATAAGATTTTATGTTAGAGTGTTTTACTTGTTTTAAGGGTTTTGGTCCTAAATTATCTCAGTAAGATATTACAGCTTGTTGCTGAGATTTGATGACCTATATTGAGTAAAACATGCTTGAAACTATTTTTGTCCAAATGTCCAAAACACACCCAGCAATGGTGCACAGGAAGGCGGGGAAGAAGAGGGGAAAAGGCGGCCAAAATGGTCAAAAAGTCCCAATTTTGTCCAAAATACCTCCCCGGCCGCACCAGTCCCGGGATGCGAAAACTGTCCAAAACGCACCCAGCAAAGTCCCATGGGAAGTGGGGGAGAAAAGTCAGGAAAAGTCCCCAAAAATTTTCAAAATACTTACCCAGGTTCGAGTCCCACAAGTCCCGTCGCCTGCCGCGCAAGTCCCGGGATGCCCAAAATGTCCATAACACACCCGCCTGAGTCCCACGGGGAGGGGGGATGAAAGTTGGAAGTTCAAAATACCTACCCAGGTTCGAGTCCCACATCGAACCCGGGTATGATTTTTGAACATTTTACCGACTTTTCTCACTTTTCTCCCCGCCTTCCCGTGGGACTTTGCTGGGCACATTTTGGACATTTTGGGCATCCCGTCCGGCGGCGGGACTTGTGGGAGTCGAACCTGGGTAGGTATTTTGAACATTTTTGGGACTTTTGCCGACTTTTCCAACTTTTATCCCCCCCTCCCCGTGGGACTCGGCTCGGTGTGTTATGGACATTTTGGGCATCCTGGGACTTGCGCGGCCATACATAAGATTTTATGTTAGAGTGTTTTACTTGTTTTAAGGGTTTTGGTCCTAAATGATCTCAGTAAGATATTACAGCTTGTTGCTGAGATTTGATGACCTATATTGAGTAAAACATGCTTGAAACTATTTTTGTCCAAATGTCCAAAACACACCCAGCAATGGTGCACAGGAAGGCGGGGAAGAAGAGAGGAAAAGGCGGCCAAAATGGTCAAAAAGTCCCAATTGTGTCCAAAATATCTTCCCGGGTTCCAGTGCCACAAGTCCCGCCGCCGGCCGCACAAGTCCCGGGATGCAAAAAATGTCCAAAACGCACCCAGCAAAGTCCCACGGGAAGTGGGGGAGAAAAGTGAGAAAAGTCTGCAAATGTCCCCAATAATGTTCAAAATACCTACCTGGGTTCGAGTCCCACAAGTCCCGTCGCCGGCCGCGCAAGTCCCGGGATGCCCAAAATGTCCATAACACACCCGCCTGAGTCCCACGGGGAGGGGGGATAAAAGTTGGAAGTTCAAAATACCTACCCAGGTTCGAGTCCCACATGGAGTGTGAACCCGGGTGTGATTTTTGAACATTTTACCGACTTTTCTCACTTTTCTCCCCGCTTTCCCGTGGGACTTTGCTGCGCACATTTTGGGCATCCCGTCCGGCGGCGGGACTTGTAGGACTCGGACCTGGGTAGGTATTTTGAACATTTTTGGGACTTTTGCCGACTTTTCCAACTTTTATCCCCCCCTCCCCGTGGGACTCGGCTCGGTGTGTTATGGACATTTTGGGCATCCTGGGACTTGCGCGGCCATACATAAGATTTTATGTTAGAGTGTTTTACTTGTTTTAAGGGTTTTGGTCCTAAATGATCTCAGTAAGATATTACAGCTTGTTGCTGAGATTTGATGACCTATATTGAGTAAAACATGCTTGAAACTATTTTTGTCCAAATGTCCAAAACACACCCAGCAATGGTGCACAGGAAGGCGGGGAAGAAGAGGGGAAAATGCGGCCAAAATGGTCAAAAAGTCCCAATTGTGTCCAAAATACCTCCCCGGCCGCACCAGTCCCGGGATGCGAAAACTGTCCAAAACGCACCCAGCAAAGTCCCACGGGAAGTGGGGGAGAAAAGTCGGCAAAACTCCCCAAAAATTTTCAAAATACTTACCCAGGTTCGAGTCCCACAAGTCCCGTCGCCTGCCGCGCAAGTCCCGGGATGCCCAAAATGTCCATAACACACCCGCCTGAGTCCCACGGGGAGGGGGGATAAAAGTTGGAAGTTCAAAATACCTACCCAGGTTCGAGTCCCACATCGAACCCGGGTATGATTTTTGAACATTTTACCGACTTTTCTCACTTTTCTCCCCGCCTTCCCGTGGGACTTTGCTGGGCACATTTTGGACATTTTGGGCATCCCGTCCGGCGGCAGGACTTGTGGGACTCGAACCTGGGTAGGCATTTTGAACATTTTTGGGACTTTTGCCAACTTTTCCAACTTTTATCCCCCCCTCCCCGTGGGACTCGGCTCGGTGTGTTATGGACATTTTGGGCATCCTGGGACTTGCGCGGCCATACATAAGATTTTATGTTAGAGTGTTTTACTTGTTTTAAGGGTTTTGGTCCTAAATTATCTCAGTAAGATATTACAGCTTGTTGCTGAGATTTGATGACCTATATTGAGTAAAACATGCTTGAAACTATTTTTGTCCAAATGTCCAAAACACACCCAGCAATGGTGCACAGGAAGGCGGGGAAGAAGAGGGGAAAATGCGGCCAAAATGGTCAAAAAGTCCCAATTGTGTCCAAAATACCTCCCCGGCCGCACCAGTCCCGGGATGCGAAAACTGTCCAAAACGCACCCAGCAAAGTCCCACGGGAAGTGGGGGAGAAAAGTCGGCAAAACTCCCCAAAAATTTTCAAAATACTTACCCAGGTTCGAGTCCCACAAGTCCCGTCGCCTGCCGCGCAAGTCCCGGGATGCCCAAAATGTCCATAACACACCCGCCTGAGTCCCACGGGGAGGGGGGATAAAAGTTGGAAGTTCAAAATACCTACCCAGGTTCGAGTCCCACATCGAACCCGGGTATGATTTTTGAACATTTTACCGACTTTTCTCACTTTTCTCCCCGCCTTCCCGTGGGACTTTGCTGGGCACATTTTGGACATTTTGGGCATCCCGTCCGGCAGCAGGACTTGTGGGACTCGAACCTGGGTAGGCATTTTGAACATTTTTGGGACTTTTGCCAACTTTTCCAACTTTTATCCCCCCCTCCCCGTGGGACTCGGCTCGGTGTGTTATGGACATTTTGGGCATCCTGGGACTTGCGCGGCCATACATAAGATTTTATGTTAGAGTGTTTTACTTGTTTTAAGGGTTTTGGTCCTAAATTATCTCAGTAAGATATTACAGCTTGTTGCTGAGATTTGATGACCTATATTCAGTAAAACATGCTTGAAACTATTTTTGTCCAAATGTCCAAAACACACCCAGCAATGGTGCACAGGAAGGCGGGGAAGAAGAGGGGAAAAGGCGGCCAAAATGGTCAAAAAGTCCCAATTGTGTCCAAAATACCTCCCCGGCCGCACCAGTCCCGGGATGCAAAAAATGTCCAAAACGCACCCAGCAAAGTCCCACGGGAAGTGGGGGAGAAAATTCGGCAAAAGTCCCCAAAAATGTTCAAAATACCTACCCGAGTCCCACAAGTCCCGCCACCGGCCATGCAAGTCCCGGGATGCCCTAAATGTCCATAACACACCCGCCTGAGTCCCACGAGGACGGGGGATAAAAGTTGGAAGTTCAAAATACCTACCCAGGTTCGAGTCCCACATGGAGTGCCACAAGTCTTAAGACTTGTGGCACTCGAACCCGGGTGTGATTTTTGAACATTTTACCGACTTTTCTCACTTTTCTCCCGCCTTGCCGTGGGACTTTGCTGGGCGCGTTTTGGACATATTGGGCATCCCGGCCGGCGGCGGGACTTGTGGGAGTCGAACCTGGGTAGGTATTTTGAACATTTTTGGGACTTTTGCCGACTTTTCCAACTTTTATCCCCCCCTCCCCGTGGGACTCGGCTGGGTGTGTTATGGACATTTTGGGCATCCTGGGACTTGCGCGGCCATACATAAGATTTTATGTTAGAGTGTTTTACTTGTTTTAAGGGTTTTGGTCCTAAATTATCTCAGTAAGATATTACAGCTTGTTGCTGAGATTTGATGACCTATATTGAGTAAAACATGCTTGAAACTATTTTTGTCCAAATGTCCAAAACACACCCAGCAATGGTGCACAGGAAGGCGGGGAAGAAGAGGGGAAAAAGGCGGCCAAAATGGTCAAAAAGTCCCAATTTTGTCCAAAATACCTCCCCGGCCGCACCAGTCCCGGGATGCGAAAAATGTCCAAAACGCACCCAGCAAAGTCCCACGGGAAGTGGGGGAGAAAATTCGGCAAAAGTCCCCAAAAATGTTCAAAATACCTACCCGAGTCCCACAAGTCCCGCCACCGGCCATGCAAGTCCCGGGATGCCCTCAATATCCATAACACACCCGCCTGAGTCCCACGAGGACGGGGGATAAAAGTTGGAAGTTCAAAATACCTACCCAGGTTCGAGTCCCACATGGAGTGCCACAAGTCTTAAGACTTGTGGCACTCGAACCCGGGTGTGATTTTTGAACATTGAAACTATTTTTGTCCAAATGTCCAATACACACCCAGCAATGGTGCACAGGAAGGCGGGGAAGAAGAGAGGAAAAGGCGGCCAAAATGGTCAAAAAGTCCCAATTGTGTCCAAAATATCTTCCCGGGTTCCAGTCCCACAAGTCCCGCCGCCGGCCGCACCAGTCCCGGGATGCAAAAAATGTCCAAAACGCACCCAGCAAAGTCCCACGGGAAGTGGGGGAGAAAAGTGAGAAAAGTCTGCAAATGTCCCCAATAATGTTCAAAATACCTACCTGGGTTCGAGTCCCACAAGTCCCGTCGCCGGCCGCGCAAGTCCCGGGATGCCCAAAATGTCCATAACACACCCGCCTGAGTCCCACGGGGAGGGGGGATAATAGTTGGAAGTTCAAAATACCTACCCAGGTTCGAGTCCCACATGGAGTGCCACAAGTCTTAAGACTTGTGGCACTCGAACCCGGGTGTGATTTTTGAACATTTTACCGACTTTTCTCACTTTTCTCCCCGCTTTCCCGTGGGACTTTGCTGCGCACATTTTGGGCATCCCGTCCGGCGGCGGGACTTGTGGGACTCGAACCTGGGTAGGCATTTTGAAAATTTTTGGGACTTTTGCCAACTTTTCCAACTTTTATCCCCCCCCTCCCCGTGGGACTCGGCTGGGTGTGTTATGGACATTTTGGGCATCCTGGGACTTGCGCGGCCATACATAAGATTTTATGTTAGAGTGTTTTACTTGTTTTAAGGGTTTTGGTCCTAAATGATCTCAGTAAGATATTACAGCTTGTTGCTGAGATTTGATGACCTATATTGAGTAAAACATGCTTGAAACTATTTTTGTCCAAATGTCCAATACACACCCAGCAATGGTGCACAGGAAGGCGGGGAAGAAGAGGGGAAAAGGCGGCCAAAATGGTCAAAAAGTCCCAATTTTGTCCAAAATACCTCCCCGGCCGCACCAGTCCCGGGATGCGAAAAATGTCCAAAACGCACCCAGCAAAGTCCCATGGGAAGTGGGGGAGAAAATTCGGCAAAAGTCCCCAAAAATGTTCAAAATACCTACCCGAGTCCCACAAGTCCCGCCACCGGCCATGCAAGTCCCGGGATGCCCTAAATGTCCATAACACACCCGCCTGAGTCCCACGAGGACGGGGGATTAAAGTTGGAAGTTCAAAATACCTACCCAGGTTCGAGTCCCACATGGAGTGCCACAAGTCTTAAGACTTGTGGCACTCGAACCCGGGTGTGATTTTTGAACATTTTACCGACTTTTCTCACTTTTCTCCCGCCTTGCC
>NC_084747.1:47878453-47940953 GCF_033978785.1 Entelurus aequoreus | reverse complement strand
ATCCACCCTTCAAATAATGGTAAGCATAATTCTCGCAATAATTTGATTGGCCTCCAGAGGGCGCCATTTTAAAACCTGTCCATGAACGCAAAACACTCAGCTTGTGGGTTTATCATCATTGACCTGTCTCTCTATCTCAGTATCTCTGTCTTCCTGTCTTGGTGCCATCCCTCTATTTCTTTTACACAGCTGTCTGTTGACTTCAGGCTCTCAGTAGCACGTCAACAGCAGCAGAAAGTACTTAGCGGTCTAAAAGAGGCAGCAACGGGCTTTGATGTAATCCTCGTTTAGGCTGCTACTGAATCCTAAATAAACTACTGCAATGGGACACCTTTGTTTACCAGCATTGACGCAACCAACAACTTACAACATGGAGATAACTTTGAATATCGTGATCAACATGTGTACATCTTTACGTACTGAAATCTTGAAGAGGCCCGTAATATAGTTCTTAAGAAACTGCCCGTATAATGCCAAACATTTAAAGACTAGAAAAACACTCTGATAGGCTTTATCTACCAAACAGTAAATGATCATTAAAGTGGATCTAAGATGAACTCTTTGTTGTCTAGATCAGTGTTTTTCAACCACTGATACAGTCTGGTGTGCCGTGTGGGATTATGTCATTTCAGCTATTTGGGTTAAAAATATTTTTTTACAAACCAGTACACTGCAAAAACTGAAATCTAAGTAAGATTAAATATCTCAAATAAGGGTGATATTTGCTTATTTTCTGTCTGATAAGATAATTCTTCTCACTAAGCAGATTTTATGTTAGAGTGTTTTACTTGTTTTAAGGGTTTTGGTCCTAAATGATCTCAGTAAGATATTACAGCTTGTTGCTGAGATTTGATGACCTATATTGAGTAAAACATGCTTGAAACTAGAATATCAACTGTTGCAAAGCTGTGTCATCAACACTCACAAGTATAAAATTAATTTTTTAAAGTAATAATTTCTTACTTCAAGCATGAAAAAAAAATCATGATATCATTATGTCAAGATAATGGCACTAGCATTTACTTCATTTAAGAATATTGTTCAACATATTGAGCATAAAGGTATCTTTTTTTTCTACCAAGAAAAGTGCACTTGTTATTAGTGAGAATATACTTATTTTAAGGTATTTTTGGGTTCATTGAAGTTAGCTAATTTTACTTGTTTCGGAAAGTCTTGACAAGCCACATTTTCTTGTTGTATTGGCAGATAATTTTGCTTAGTTCAAATAAAATAACCCTACATTTTGTAATTTTTTTTCTTGTTTTGAATAATTATTTTTTTGCAGTGTAGTCCTTTGTTCAACTTATTTAGTTATACTAGCGGTGTTCCTCAAGGTTCCATTTTAGGTCCACTCTATTTCATTACGTGGGCTATACAACTGGTGGCCTGCAGGTTCAGTTAAAAAAAACAACATGTAAGAGACTCACATTTTTGCAGCAGATTCTTCAAAACACAAGAGTGCTGTCATATAGATGATCTTTGACTAGCTTTTTCGCAAAAAAAAAAGAAAAAACCTCTGTAACTTTGACAAAATACATGTCTACTGTAGAGGACACTGGTTGAGCAAAATGGTCCTTTTTTTTTCTACCAAGAAAAGTGCACTTGTTATTATTAGTGAGAATATACTTATTTTAAGGTATTTTTGGGTTCATTGAAGTTAGCTAATTTTACTTGTTTCGGAAAGTCTTGACAAGCCACATTTTCTTGTTGTATTGGCAGATAATTTTGCTTAGTTCAAATAAAATAACCCTACATTTTGTAATTTTTTTTCTTGTTTTGAATAATGATTTTTTTGCAGTGTAGTCCTTTGTTCAACTTATTTAGTTATACTAGCGGTGTTCCTCAAGGTTCCATTTTAGGTCCACTCTATTTCATTACGTGGGCTATTCAACTGGTGGCCTGCAGGTTCAGTTAAAAAAAACAACATGTAAGAGACTCACATTTTTGCAGCAGATTCTTCAAAACACAAGAGTGATGTCATATAGATGATCTTTGACTAGCTTTTTCGCAAAAAAAAAAGAAAAAACCTCTGTAACTTTGACAAAATACATGTCTACTGTAGAGGACACTGGTTGAGCAAAATGGTCCCTTTTTTTTTCTACCAAGAAAAGTGCACTTGTTATTATTAGTGAGAATATACTTATTTTAAGGTATTTTTGGGTTCATTGAGGTTAGCTAATTTGACTTGTCTTGGAAAGTCTTGACAAGCCGAATTGTCTTGTTCTATTGGCAGATAATTTTGCTTAGTTCAAATAAAATACCCCTCATTTTTGTATTTTTTTTTCTTGTTTTTGAACACTGACTTTTTGCAGTGTAATTATAATCCGCAAATAATGTGCCGTTGTTGAGTGTCGGTGCTGTCTGGAGCTTGGCAGAGTAACCGTGTTATACTCTTCCATATCAGTAGGTAGCTTATTGCTTTGTTGATGTCGGAACATGGTTTGTAGTGATCACAATATGCAGACGACAGTGGGAGACAGGGTGCAGGTAAAAAAGTATCTAATGCTTAAAACAAAAATAAACAAAAGGCGAGTGCCCCTAAAAAAAGGCATTGAAGCTTAGGGAAGGCTATGCAGAACGAAACTAAAACTGAACTGGCTACAGAGTAAAGAAAAACAGAATGCTGGACGACAGCAAAAACTTACAGCGTGTGGAGCGGAGATGGCATCCACAAAGTACATCCGTCCATGACATGACAACAATGTCCACACAAAGAAGGATAGCAACAACTGAAATAATCTTCATTGTTAAAACAAAGCAGGTGCGGGTAATGGCGCTTATAGGAAGACAGGAAAATACCAACAAAACAGGAAAAGCCACCAAAATAGGAACGCAAGACAAGAACTAAAACACTACACACAGGAAAACAGCAAAAAAGTCAAAATAAGTCACGGCGTGATGTGACAGGTGGTGACAGTACACCTACTTTGAGACAAGAGCTATAGAGATGCACACTGGGTTATGGTTTAAAGTCATATCCAACGATTGCGACGACGACTTATTGTCAATATCGAGTTACATTTTTTAATGATTTCTGCTGGTGGTGTGCCTTCGGATTTTTTCCAATGAAAAAAATGTGCCTTGGCTCAAAAAAGCTTGAAAAACACTGCTTTAGATAATATGTATTGGATATGCTATTGGATATGCAGTCAGGCCTTGGCCGATTACAAATTTTGCTCGACTATCTACAAATTATTGCCGATAAACGATATTATTGCCATTATTTTTTGAGACCAAATTAACCACTGATGTAATGATAATACATAAAAAATAATGCATGTATATCGCTTCAAATGCAATACACTTGTACTTCTCGGATATTTTAACATTGTAGTTTGAAAGTAAACCTTTAAATCTCCTAGGTACATAAAACAAACGAGTAATAACAGTAAAATATTAGAGATGTCCGATAATACCGGACTGCCGATATTATCGGCCGATAAATGCTTTAAAATGTAATATCGGAAATTATCGATATCAGTTTAAAAAAGTAAAAGTTATGACTTTTTAAAACGCCGCTGTACGGAGTGGTACACGGACGTAGGGAGATGTACAGAGCAGTTGCGTCTCCCAGTCATACTTGCCAACCCTCCCGATTTTCCCGGGAGACTCCCGAATTTCAGTACCCCTCCCGAAAATCTCCCGGGGCAACCATTCTCCCGAATTTCTCACGATTACCAGCCAGACAACAATATTGGGGGCGTGCCTTAAAGGCGCTGCATTTGCGTTCCGGCCCAATCACATAATATTTACGGCATCTCACACACACACACAAGTGAATGCAATCATACTTGGTCAACAGCCATACAGGTCACACTGAGAGTGGCCGTACAAACAACTTTAACACTGCTACAAATATGCGCCACACTGTGAACCCACACCAAACAAGAATGACTAACACGTTTCGGGAGAACATCCGCACCGTAACACAACATAAACACAACAGAACTAGGGCTGCAACTAACAACTAATTTGATAATCGATTAATCTGTCGATTATTACTTCGATTAATTGATTAATAATCGGATAAAAGAGACAAACTACATTTATATCCTTTCCCGTATTTTATTGAAAAAAACCAGCATACTGGCACCATACTTATTTTGATTATTGTTTCTTAGCTGTTTGTAAATGTTGCAGTTTATAAATAAAAGTTTATTAAAAAAAATAAAATTAAATATAAAAAATAAAAAATAATATTTAAAAAAAAAAGCCTCTGCGCATGCGCATAGCATGGATCCAACGAATCGATGACTAAATTAATCGCCAACTATTTTTATAATCAATTTTAATCGATTTAATCGATTAGTTGTTGCAGCCCTAAACAGAACAAATACCCAGAAACCCTTGCAGCACTAACTCTTCCGGGACGCTACAATATACACCCCCCGCTACCCCCTACCCCCCACCCCCCACCCCCCACACCACCACCTAAACCCCGCCCACCTCAACCTCCTCATGCTCTCTCAGGGAGAGCATGTCCCAAATTCCAAGCTGCTGTTTTGAGGCATGTTAAAAAAATATAATGCACTTTGTGACTTCAATAATAAATATGGCAGTGCCATGTTGGCATTTTTTTCCCATAACTTGAGTTGATTTATTTTGGAAAACCTTGTTACATTGTTTAATGCATCCAGCGGGGCATCACAACAAAATTAGGCATAATAATGTGTTCATTCCACGACTGTATATATCGGTATCGGTTGATATCGGAATCGGTAATTAAGAGTTGGACAATATCGGAATATCGGATATCAGCAAAAAAGCCATTATCGGACATCTCTATACAAATATACTTTGTTAAAATTTTTTACACTTGAATGAAAATCACAACTCAAAGCATACACACACTAAAAAGTGCAGCTTTGTAACCATAAATGTAGTAGAAATGATCCGGATCACCCCCAAAATGCATTTCAATAGGGTATATTTTTCCAATCCTTTCGGAGCACGTAGCAAAACAGTGAGGATGGAGGGATGAGTATGCTTTTAACGAGGAAGCATCACTCAATGACGTCAATTATCTTTAAAAAATGAAGAAGTAAACCCTCAAAAGGATAGCTTGGATTGACACACACACACACACACATAGACACACTCACACACAGACACACACAAGACGACCTTGAGGGTGTTAGGAGTGTTGACGTTTGTTTGGACGGCTCTTTAATTCCTCCGACCACCGGCGAGGTCACTTGGCATTGACATCAAACAAACAATTTCATACCGGGAGACACAGCGATACGCTTCGTGTTTTATTCTAGACTCACTCTCTATACCAGTGTTTTTCAACCACTGTGCCGCGGCACACTGGTGTACCGTGAGATATCGTTCGGTGCGCCGTGGGAAATTATGTCATTTCATTTAATTGGGTTAAAAATATTTTTTGCAAAGCAGTATGTCAAGTTGTCGTGGTGGTGACGAACCCCCAAGATGCAGAGATGGCAGGTTTGGTGCGGGAAAACTTTAATTTAATGTCCAAAATTAAGGCAAAACACAAACCAGGAACCATCAACCAGGAAAACTGGAAACAGCAAACAGTCCACAGCATACATCTTACAGCAGGGGTGTCCAAACTTTTTCCACTGAGGGCCGCACAATGAAAAAATCAAAGCTAGCAGGGGCCATTTTGATATTTTTTATTTTAAAAACCAATACAATATATGTATAAAAAAATATACATTTAGGCTTCCACTCAGGCTTGATCCTGGGGACCCCAAAGGGTTTTGGTCCAAAAAATATAAAAAAATGTGTCATTATTCAGTATTATTATTTGTGTTATTATTCAAGTTTTTAAATCTCTAGATCAGGGGTCACCAACGCGGTGCCCGCGGGCACCAGGTAGCCCGGAAGGACCAGATGAGTAGCCCGCCGGCCTGTTCTAAAAATAGCTCACATAGCAGCACTTACTAGTGAGCTGCCTCTATTTTTTAAATGTTATTTATTTACTAGCAAGCTGGTCTCGCTTTGCCCGACATTTTTAATTCTAAGAGAGACAAAACTCAAAAAGAATTTGAAAATCCAAGAAAATATTTTAAAGACTTGGTCTTCACTTGTTTAAATAAATTCATTAATTTTTTTTACTTTGCTTCTTATAACTTTCAGAAAGACAATTTTAGAGAAAAAATACAACCTTAAAAATGATTTTAGGATTTTTAAACACATATGCATTTTTACCTTTTAAATTCCTTCCTCTTCTTTCCTGACAATTTAAATCAATGTTCAATTTTTTTTGTTTTTTTTTAATTGTAAAGAATAATAAATACATTTTAATTTAATTCTTCATTTTAGCTTCTGTTTTTTCGACGAAGAGTATTTGTGAAATATTTCTTCAAACTTATTATGATTAAAATTCAAAAAAATTATTCTGGCAAATCTAGAAAATCTGTAGAATCAAATTTAAATCTTATTTCAAAGTATTTTGAATTTATTTTAAAATTTTTGTTCTGGAAAATCTAGAAGAAATAATGATTTGTCTTTGTTAGAAATATAGCTTGGTCGAATTTGTTATATATTCTAACAAAGTGTAGACTGGATTTTAACCTATTTAAAACATGTCATCAAAATTCTAAAATTAATCTTAATCAGGAAAAATTACTAATGATGTTCTATAAATTCTTTTTTTAAGTTTTTCTCTTCTTTTTTTCTGTTGAATTTTGAATTTTAAAAAGTTAAATTGAAGATAAACTATGTTTCAAAATGTAATTGTCATTTTTTTCGTCTTTTCTCCTCTTTTAAACTGTTCAATTAAGTGTAAATATAATTAATTATTAATAATAACATAGAGTTAAAGGTAAATTGAGCAAATTGGCTATTTCTGGCAATTTATTTAAGTGTGTATCAAACTGGTAGCCCTTCGCATTAATCAGTACCCAAGAAGTAGCTCTTGGTTTCAAAAAGGTTGGTGACCCCTGCTCTAGATCAACATTAGGTCTATCTGTCAATATAACATTTTTTAAAGATTTAAATTGTATGCTCTTTTTGTCAAAGAAAACCCTTTTTTTAATGAAAAAAACACAAAATATGCAATATTTTCACCCAATAAAATTTTTAAGTGGGATATTTGAGATTATATAATTGGAGCCTTAAAAAGGTCAATAACTCATAACACCATTGATTTTAATTCATTATTATTTTTAAAAACTAATCACACTTAATTAATAAACTCATTAAAGTGTTAAAAAATAAATTATATATATATATATTTTTTTACTGTTTACTTTTAACACAATAATCTCGAGATCAACTTCAGATCTATCTGTCAATTATAAGTTTTATTGTTTTTTATGTTTTTTGTTTTTTTGTTTTAGGCCCTTCTTTAAAAAAAACAGCTCGTTTTTTTACATGGCAAACACAAAATATGCAACATTTTCCCCAAAAAATATCTCAAAATATTGAATGTGACGTAATTGGAGCCTTGAATAGGTCAATAATTCATAATGACATTGATTTGGATTCATTATTATTTTTTAAAGAAAGAAACAGCCTACATGGCAGCTTTGTTTGATTAGAGTAGACATTGCTACATTTTCTTGTTACATTTCACCTGTTTGCTCTTTAAATATCACTTTTAATGTTTTTTATTTTTTTCAATCGTATTTTTAAAATGTGCCGTGGGGCCGTTAAAAAATGACCTGCGGGCCGCAAATGGCCCCCGGGCCGCAATTTGGACACCCCTGGCTTACAGCTACAGCGACAACGACAATACTCCAGCAGTGACTGGAGGGCAAAGCAGGTCTAAATAGCAGCCGGCTGATTGACACCAGGTGTGGCCAGGTGCCAATCAGCCGCAGCAGAGGGGAAACAGCGCTCAGGGAGACACGCAGGAAACTGAACCAAAATAAGAGCGCTGACAGGAAATAAAAACAAACACAGAGGAAAAACCAAAACATAACTAAACTGTCAGTGACAAACCTGACACAGTAATTATTGTCTGTGCTGTCAAGAGCTCGGCAGTTTAACCGTGTAATACTCCTCCATATCAGTATGTGGCAGCAGGTAGCTAATTGCTTTGTAGATTTCGTTAACATTGTTTGTCGTGGTCACAATATGCAGACGACAGCGGGAGGCAGGGTGCAGGTAAAAAGGTATCTAATGCTTAAACCAAAAATAAACAAAAGGCATTGAAGCTTAGGGAGGGCTAAGCAAAACACTGCAAAAACTGAAATCTAAGTAAGATGAAATATCTCAAAGAAGGGTGATATTTGCTTATTTTCTTTCTGATAAGATAATTCTTCTCACTAAGCAGATTTTATGTTAGAGTGTTTTACTTGTTTTAAGTGTTTTGGTCTTAAATGATCTCAGTAAGATATTACAGCTTGTTGCTGAGATTTGATGACCTATATTGAGTAAAACATGCTTGAAACTAGAATATCAACTGTTGCAAAGCTGTGTCAATAACACTCACAAGTATAAAAATACTTTTTTAAAGTAATAATTTCTTACTTAGACCCACTAATTAAACTTCAAAAAAGGGTCATTAGAATAATACACAAAGCGTGCTACTATGAACATACCAATCCATTATTTATAAGTTGTAATGTGTTAACATTTTCAGATGTTGTGTTTTGTAAAAACAATGGAAATTATGTTTCGAATAAAGAAAAGCTTGTATTCTTGGGTTATTTCAATTAAGAGGAGAAAACTATAATTTACGGGGGATATTGATTTTTGAAATAGGTAAAGCAAGAAGGAATATAAAATACAAATGTATTTCAGTTTTAGGAGTTAGATGGTGGAACAAGCTCAGTGATGAGCTGAAGACATGTAGTTCTTTGTTAAGGTTTAAGAAAACATTCAAAGGTGAAGTCATTGAAAATTATAAAATACAGTAACAATTACTTTCATCCCATTGATTTTTTTTCTCTTTTTAACGTTGTTGTTCCAGGTAATCTTATTTTCAGTGAAGGTATAGGATAGGCAAATATAAGCCTTGGCTTCAGCCTATTCCTTTTTCTTTTCTTTTCTTTTCTTTTTGTGTGTAAGTGTGTATGATTGTTATATATGTACAGTGTTTCCCATAAACTGCCAAGATACCTGTGGCGGTGGGGGCGTGGATATGGGCGTGGTCACCATGACATCATCGAGTAATTTGCCTAATTTACTACAATGACATGATTTTCTCTAAAATGGCTAAAAAAATGTATACTTACTAATTAATAATAACAGTTTTGTTTTAAACGTCCATCCATCCATCCATCCATTTTACAATATAATTACAACACTTTATGTACATATTTATATACAGATTTGAACAATAAGTTATTCACTGAAATATATTTATTAATTGTGGTTCTTACGAAAAATATATCTTATAAAAATATAAAAGCCAAAATGTCTCTTAAAGCTCTGCCCCTTTAATTAGTGCATACTAAATAATTTAACTTTAGCCTACTACTACAACCATATTATTTACCAGCAACATAAAGTGAAACAGAGGCAAAGGTGTCCTGCCACAGTCAGTAACAAATAAACAGAAAACAGTAGTGGTGGTAGATAGACACAGAGCTTCATCAAACATCTGATCCACTGAACAAAGAGCTCCAAAAATCTTGATCCTACACTTCTCTTTTGTAAAGTAAATCTGAACAGCCGATATGGGCATCTACATCAACTATATGATTTGCCTGAGAAGCTTGACTTTTTTTTTTTTTTTTTGAGGCGGCCTTAATTCTTTCGTGGCGGGCCGCCACAAATAAATGAATGTGTGGAAAACACTGATGTATAATCTGTACTCTTAAACTGGTCGCACAAAATGGTTAATGGTTGATGGTTGATTATATGACCGAAATAAACTTATTTCATTCATTACTTCAAGCATGAAAAAAAAATCATGATGCCGAGTACATATCATTATGTCAAGATAATGGCACTAGCATTTACTTAATTTAAGAATATTTTTCAACATATTGAGCAAAAAGGTCTCATTTTTTTCTACCAAGAAAAGTGCACTTGTTATTAGTGAGAATATACTTATTTTAAGGTATTTTTGGGTTCATTGAGGTTCGCTAATTTTACTTGTTTTGGAAAGTCTTGACAAGCCGAATTTTCTTGTTCTATTGGCAGATAATTTTGCTCAGTTCAAATAAAATACCCTTCATTTTTTTCATTTTTTTTTTTTTATACACTGACTTTTTGCAGTGTGGATGGATAGTTAATTGTTTGAAAATATGTTTAAGTTTAGCCCAGACCGGTCTGCTGCCTAGACGGGTTGTCATTGGGGCAGAAAGCAAATGAGAATACAATAATAATTGAGTTATAACTGAACTCAAATAAGGCATTTTTGTCGCAATCGCTCCAAACTGAATGTTATCTCTCATTCAAAAGTCTTTCACCTATTTCCGCAAAAGTGCCTACACTGCAAAAAGTCAGTGTTCAAAAACAAGAAAAAAAAATACAAAAATTAGAGGTGTTTTATTTGAACTAGGCAAAATTATCTGCTAATAGAACAAGAAAATTCGGCTTGTCAAGACTTTCCAAAACAAGTAACATTAGCTAACCTCAATGAACCCAAAAATACCTTAAAATAAGTATATTCTCACTATTAACAAGTGCACCTTTTTGCTCAATATGTTGAAAAATATTCTTAAATTAAGTAAATGCTAGTGCCATTATCTTGACATAATGATATGCGCTCGGCATCATGATTTTCTTTTTCATGCTTGAAATAAGAAATTATTACTTTAAAAAAGTAGTTTTATACTTGTGAGTGTTGATGACACAGCTTTGCAACAGTTGATATTCTAGTTTCAAGCATGTTTTACTCAATATAGCTCATCAAATCTCAGCTACAAGCTGTAATATCTTACTGAGATCATTTAGGACCAAAACCCTTAAAACAAGTAAAACACTCTAACATAAAATCTGCTTAGAAAATAAGCAAATATCACCCTTATTTGAGATATTTCATCTTACTTAGATTTCAGTTTTTGCAGTGTATGACCTGCAGTAAAATAGCAGTTTGTCCCGCACAGCCATCATCTATTTTCAGTTCAGATTCACCCCTCACTCTCTCCGGATGTTGCCTGCATCAACACGAGAATGTTGTCCAAAAGGTTTAAACGCGGCCAGCTTTGTATTCCCTTCCCTTCAACAATTCACGTGCACGCTGAGCTGTGAAGTTTTGGTCCCCCCTGAACCCCGGGGAGGTGTTTTGTTTTGATGTCCTCCACCACAAGCAGATGAATGACCACATGGAGAGCCCGGGGGTAGTTGGGGGTAGGAGGCTTGGATGGACCTTTTGCACATGTTAAAGGACACCTGTGGGGCTTTAGGGGGGCCTTCTTCATGATGGACAGGGTTCCGCTTCAGGTGGCAGTAATTTCTCTTAAGCCAGGGGGTGGGGCAGCGGGGGGGCGGGGGGTCGCCGTGTGTGCAACCAAACATGTTATTGTGTCACTATCGCAAAACAAAATGTGTGTGTTAGATAGACAAATAAGAAGATGCAATAAATACATTGCAAATAGAGGTGTCCGATAATAAATGTAATATTGGAAATTATCGGTATCGGTTTCAAAATTATCGGTATCGGTTTCACAAAGTAAAATGTATGACTTTTTAAAACGCCGCTGTGTACACGGACGTAGGGAGAAGTACAGAGCGCCAATAAACCTTAAAGGCACTACCTTTGTGTGCCGGCCCAATCACATAATATCTACCGCTTTTTACACACACAAGTGAATGCAAGACATACTTGGTCAACAGCCATACAGGTCACACTGAGGGTAGCGGTAAAAACAACTTTAACATTGTTACAAATATGCGCCACACTGTGAACCCACACCAAACAAGAATGACAAACACATTTCGGGAGAACATCCGCACCGTAACACAACATAAACACAAATTCCTGGAATTTTTTTCAACTCGGGTAATGTTTAGTTTGATTGTGCAAGATGAGTGGAGTAAGTGGTTTGAATCGGATGAGGAATGTGGGATACGGAGAGGTTTGTATGTTGCCCATTCATTGTCAATGGGGGAAATTCCTGGAAATCTTGGGAAAAAAGGGAATTTTGGGGAAAGGGACAACATGTTTTTGCCTATGAGATCTCGGGAAGAATAGTGTGTGTGGATGGTTGAAAGCTCCGAATCAGTTAAAAAGTGGCGCGGAATTAGGAGAATGTTGGGCATTGTGAAACTATGAATATGTCAATTTATTTGAACGGGAACTTCCTGGAAATTTGGGGATTTCGGGAAAACCAAGAATGTTTTAAAATGTTAATACTAGCACAATTGTTGGTGTTGGAATTTTTTGAATCAATTGAAAAATGTTGACATAGTAACAGTTTAAATTGAGAATTGGTATTTAGAAATTCCTGGAATTTTGGGAAAACCGAGAATTTGAACGAAAAAAATTAAAGGAACATTTGTTGTCCCAACTAAGTAGTATGTTTTGAAGGTGGAATGCTTGTAATTGGTTGGAAAGTGTGGACTGTGAAAACTTTCCAGGAAGAGGTGAAAATAGGGCTTCAGAACAAATACCCAGAACCCCTTGCAGCACTAACTCTTCCGGGACGCTACAATATACACCCCCCTGCTACCTCCTACCCCCACCTCAACCCCGTCCCCCCCAACCCGCCCACCTCAACCTCCTCATGCTCTCTCAGGGAGAGCATGTCCCAAATTCCAAGCTGCTGTTTTGAGGCAATTAAGAGTTGGACAATATCGGAATATCGGATATCGGCAGAAAAGCCATTATCGGACATCTCTAATTGCAAAGCTGCTTATCAATTAATACACGGTAGTCATAGACTGCACAAAGCAAGCAAATGCAAAAATACATATTAAGTAATAATTAAATAATTGTAATAATAATGTATGGCACTTTTAAAAATCCAAAGACACTTTGTACTTCCCACAACTGTACCTAAATGTGCCATATTAATGTGCACAAATGCAAACACACACACATACGCACACACACACACACACACTCACATGTCAAGAATCTTTTTTGTTCTTCGGGGAGTAATCAGAAGATTGAGTTACCCTAAATAGCTGTGCGCCCGCTGTTGTTGATACCTTAACAAATTTAAGCGCTGCTCCCCTGACCTTAATTACCTGTTTTTTTTTTTACTTACACGAGAGAACTTAGAATGTTTGTCTATCGTTCACAATCCTTATGAGAGACAAGAACACACGTCTTTTTTAAAAATTATTCTAAAGATGATCAAAAATGCTCGGAAGATGCGGCTAATGGGAGTCGCCATTGTAGCCTTCAAAGCCCTCTAAAACAACTTCTAAATCCTATATACTGCAAGTATATATATATATATATATATATATATGTATAATGTTGGGCTGGGCGATATGGACGAAAAAGTATATATCGATATATTTTTACTTAAACTCGATATTCGATATATATTTCGATATATTTTTCGGTGAAACTATACGTATAAAGATATTCATTTTGAGCGATATTCAGTGAGAGTCATAGTCACCTCCAGTGTAGCTTTGTGTGCGAGTTCTTAAATGTAACTTATCTGAACAATATCCAGTGTTGTGGTATTTCAATGAACTGGAATCCAGTGTGCTGTGGGGCCTTATTGTAGTGAATCACACCTGAGCCATCATAAATTAATCAAATCTTTAATGGACACGTGAAAGTAAACAATGTGATTAAGGACATTGTACAAACCCCGTTTCCATATGAGTTGGGAAATTGTGATAGATGTAAATATAAACGGAATACAATGATTTGCAAATCCTTTTCAACCCATATTCAGTTGAATATGCTACAAAGACAACATATTAGATGTTCAAACTGATAAACTTTTTTTTTTGTTGCAAATAATCATTAACTTTAGAATTTGATGCCAGCAACACGTGACAAAGAAGTTGGGAAAGGTGGCAATAAATACTGATAAAGTTGAGGAATGCTCATCAAACACTTATTTGGAACATCCCACAGGTGTGCAGGCTAATTGGGAACAGGTGGGTGCCATGATTGGGTATAAAAACAGCTTCCCAAAAAATGCTCAGTCTTTCACAAGAAAGGATGGGGCGAGGTACACCACTTTGTCCACAACTGCGTGAGCAAATAGTCCAACAGTTTAAGAACAACGTTTCTCAAAGTGCAATTGCAAGACATTTAGGGATTTCAACATCTACGGTCCATAATATCATCAAAAGGTTCAGAGAATCTGGAGAAATCACTCCACGTAAGCGGCATGGCCGGAAACCAACATTGAATGACCGTGACCTTCGATCCCTCAGACGATACTGTATCAAAAACCGACATCAATCTCTTAAGGATATCACCACATGGGCTCAGGAACACTTCAGAAGACCACTGTCACTAAATACAGTTGGTCGCTACATCTGTAAGTGCAAGTTAAAGCTCTACTATGCAAAGCCAAAGCCATTTATCAACAACACCCAGAAACGCCGCCGGCCTCCCTGCGCCCGAGATCATCTAAGATGGACTCATGCAAAGTGGAAAAGTGTTCTGTGGTCTGACGAGTCCACATTTTGAACATCAAATATCTTGTATTTGTAGTGCATTCAATTGAATATGGGTTGAAAAGGATTTGCAAATCATTGTATTCCGTTTATATTTACATCTAACACAATTTCCCAACTCATACGGAAACGGGGTTTGTACATCAATCAATCTAGGGATTTAGATATCTGGTCAGGACACTCCTCACTCTTTTGCCTCCACCATCATTGTCCATTCCTTTTTGGTGACTTTATATACTCTGGACCTAGACGTTGAGTCCGTGACATACATGGCGGACAATAACTGATACAGTCTGCTTTGCCAGTCCAAAAGCATTCGCCGTTTTCCGTAGTCTTCCCTCGACGGCCGGGTAATACAAAGCACACGCTACCTTTTTTTTATCATATCCACGGGAGCCCGCATTCTCGTTGACTCTCCTTCGACAAATATACAAAGTTTTTCGCTAAGTAGAATCACAGCTGACCTGGCCATTCGAAAGTTCTCTTGCCGTCCGAGAAGTGTTGTATGCCAAATATCTGCAATCGCGCGTTTCCTTCTCTTAAGGTATTGATGTGTGATTTCCACATGTAGAAGAAGGAGAAACACCGACATGTCTGGATGACTCGCCTCCATATTTCCAGTGGTTAGCTCTGAGTTACCACTTTATTATGAAGCTGGCTGTGGCGCGTTCTTTCAGACGTCACTTCCTGTGTGAGGTGCGGTCTTTCTGGCGTCACTTCCTCTCCGAACTCAGTTTGTAAATGATCAATGAGTCCATACAGAGCTAAGTAGGGATGATGTTTGAAATCGGTTCTCCCGGTTGTTCGATAAGAAAAGAACCGATTCCATGGACTCGAATCCCTTTTTGAGAACCGGTTCCCGTTATCGAGGCCACTATAGTAAAGAAAAAGAGTTGGTTCTTTATTCGAATCCCTCGGAACGAATCCCTTCCCACATACAGGAAATGCCCTGTGGGACCTGCAATGTTATGCCCATTTGATTGTAGACTCTTACTGACACCTTGTGGCGATATGAAAATAATATGCGTCATTAGTTTGGGCACTTCCGGGTTGAGACAATTGAGAAGTAGACAAGTTGTGTTAGCTCTTACAAGCCTTGGAAAAGATAAGTCTGTAAGTAAACTGTTCAACTTGTTTATGTAACTCAATATTAAGGTGGAAAGTGGTTAAGTTTGATACAAAGATGTTTATTGAAAAACGATTTTTGTGCACTGTTTCAATGGATGTTTTGAGGACTTAAAATGGCTGCCAGTCGTATATTTCCACCATCGAAAGAGTTTCAACACTCAGAAGTATTTGTTTGATGATAGTACTGTATATTTGTGTGAAGCTAATATTTACATATTGTGTATTACATTTCAGTATGTTAATTGAATCACATTTGTCATCGTGTGTATTTCAGTTTAAAAAAAAAAAAATAACAGTCCAGTGCAAGACAAAAGTAAAGATAGGAAAAGACAAAGCAAGATCAACAACAATAAAGAGCCTAAATGAATTAATCTGCTTTGGATTGTTTGTTAGCTGTCTGCCAAGCTGTATAACCTCAACACGTATAGTGAGAGCAGAACAGGCAATATTCAATTATTGCCAGGCTTCGCTCTCATGTAAGGGGGGAAGAATTGTTGATTGATGACTGTGGTGTTCTTAGTGTCATAGTGTATGTAGTTAGGATGTTCCAATAGCAGCAGAAGTGCACTTTTTGGAGAGCTGTATTATTTTCAGTTTTGTGCCCAAGGGACTGATTTTATTTAACACTATATTATTATTTATACACCTATAGTGATCACAGAGACAGGTTGTTTTTGTGTTACTGTATATATTTGTTTTAATGAAAAATCCCACTTAATATACTTTGGGTAACAACAGTCAATATTTTTTTTTTTTTAGGGGGGTAACAGTCAATATTGTGTTTTTTTTTTTTTGTCATAAAGAAATACAATCATGTGTGCTTACGGACTGTATCCCTGCAGACTGTATTGATCTATATTGATATATAATGTGTATATTGTGTTTTTTATGTTGATTTAATAAAAAATAAAAAAAAATTTTTTTTTCTTTTTTTTTTTTTCTTGTGCGGCCTGGTGGTTGGGGAAGGCTGGTTTAGTGTGTCCGACACGATGCTTAGGCTAAATAATTATTTGTTTAATGAGTTATCCGGCTTAATGTAGACAGGGTCTTAGTCTTTGGGCGTGAGTATGCATTTAATTTTAATGGATACGACTGGTCAGATCAGTTTGCAACTTGCTCCCCGCCCCCTCCCATACACACACACACACACACACACACACACACACACACACACACACACACACACACACACACACACACACACACACACGCACACACACAAACACATATTTGCATGCTTCTATGTGTCAGACCCGTTAGCTGGGGGTGCAGAGGTCACCCTGGTGGGGTCAAGGTGTCAGTCTTATGTTTCGGCTGCAGAAGGCTCCTCTGTTCGCCGCTGAATGGATTCTGTCAGCGGCGGTCTTGCGAGAGAGAGCTGAGGACAGTTGGCAAGAGTAGGGAAGCAAGGAGAAACAGTAGAGGGGGGAAAAGGAGATGGGATAAGCAGGAGAGGAAATGAGCCGTCATGCTTACAGATTGCAGCAAGATAAAGATCTTAATGACATGTCAGCGTGAAGCAGCTTCTAATTACCATATCGCTACGAAACTATTTATAAACGTACATCGGCATCACGGAATAACGTGTGTCCGTTTCATGCTGTAGCTGTGATTGTGTGCGTGAATGAATGAACGTTTTGTACCATAGCCGCTGGTCATTCGAGAGCCTTTCCGTGAACTCCGCATCCTCTCATAGTGGACGCTCTATATTTGAGAGCTGGAGCGAAGCTGCTGACCCCCACGCTGACCCCACACCTGCCCCTGCATGTATGTACGTGTCTGTGCTTGTAGGCTTTGTGTGTGTCCGCTTCTTTTTCTTTTAAGCAAAGCGTGTCTTATTACTTGTCTGTTTTGTTCTCGGCAGCACCAAAAGAAGTGCAAAAGTATGGACTTTTCTAGTTCCGTTCACAAACTTTGGAGTTAACTTATAGGTCGTTGTAAGTAGAGATGTCCGATAATGGCTTTTTTGCCGATATTCCGATATTGTCCAACTCTTAATTACCGATTCCGATATCAACCGATACCGATATATACAGTCGTGGAATTAACACAACATTATGCCTAATTTTGTTGTGATGCCCCGCTGGATGCATTAAACAATGTAACAAGGTTTTCCAAAATAAATCAACTCAAGTTATGGAAAAAAATTGCCATATTTATTATTGAAGTCACAAAGTGCATTATTATTTTTAAACATGCCTCAAAACAGCAGCTTGGAATTTTGGACATGCTCTCCCTGAGAGAGCATGAGGAGGTTGAGGTGGGCGGGATCCGGGGGTAGGAGGTAGCGGGGGGTGTATATTGTAGCGTCCCGGAAGAGTTAGTGCTGCAAGGGGTTCTGGGTATTTGTTCTGTCGTGTTTATGTTGTGTTACGGTGCGGATGTTCTCCCGAAATGTGTTTGTCATTATTGTTTGGTGTGGGTTCACAGTGTGGCGCATATTTGTAACAGTGTTAAAGTTGTTTATACATCCGCCCTCAGTGTGAAGTGTGACCTGTATGGCTGTTGATCAAGTATAGATCGAGTATAAACGAACGACTACTAAGTATGAGGGGCCGTTAGGGACATTAAGAATTACCTCTTACATACACTACTGAAATGCTCTCACATAAACAACTGAAATGTTTTTCTCTCACACACACTACTGAAACACTCTTATACACACTACTGAAACACTCTCACACACTACTGAAACACTCTTACACACTACTGAAACACTCTTACACACACTACTGAAACACTCTTATACACACTACTGAAACACTCTTATACACACTACTGGAATGCTCTCACATAAACAACCGACGTTTTTTTCTCTCACACACACTACTGAAACACTCTCACACACTACTGAAACACTCTTACACACACTACTGAAACACTCTTATACACACTACTGAAACACTCTTATACACACTACTGGAATGCTCTCACATAAACAACTGACGTTTTTTTCTCTCACACACACTACTGAAACACTCTTATACACACTACTGAAACACTCTTATACACACTACTGGAATGCTCTCACATAAACAACTGACATTTTTTTCTCACACACACATTACTGAAAGACTCTTATACACACTACTGGAATGCTCTCACATAAACAACTGACATTTTTTTCTCACGCACACATTACTGAAACACTCTTATACACACTACTGGAATGCTCTCACATAAACAACTGACATTTTTTTCTCACGCACACATTACTGAAACACTCTTATACACACTACTGAAACACTCTCACACACTACTGAAACACTCTTATACACACTACTGGAATGCTCTCACATAAACAACTGAAATTTTTTTCTCACACACACATTACTGAAACACTCTTATACACACTACTGAAACACTCTCACACACTACTGAAACACTCTTACACACACTACTGAAACACTCTTATACACACTACTGAAACACTCTTACATACACTACGGAAATGCTCTCGCATAAACAACTAAAATGTTTTTCTCTCACACACACCCTACTGAAACACTCTCATGAACACTACTGAATTTTTTTTTTCTCATGCACACACACACACTTGGAATTATTTGTCACTAGTATGTATAAACGGATTTCACCTGTGTGTGCGTGTGAGCTTTTTACACGTGCGTGTGAGAGAAAACAATTTCAGTAGTATGTGTGCAAGGATTTCAGTTATGTGTATAAGAGTGTTTCAGTAGTGTGTATAAGAGTGTTTCAGTAGTGTGTATAAGAGTGTTTCAGTAGTGTGTATAAGAGTGTTTCAGTAGTGTGTATAATAGTGTCTCAGTAGTGTGTATAAGAGTGTTTCAGTAGTGTGTGTGTAAGAACAAGATCTTAGTTGTTTATGTGAGAGCATTTCAGTAGAGTATATAAGAGAGATTCAGTAGTGCGTATAAGAGTGTTTCAGTGGTGTGTATGAGTGTTTCAGTAGTGTGTGTGTGAGAAAAATAGTTCAGCTGTTTATGTGAGAGCATTTCAGTAGTTTGTATAAGAGTGTTTCAGTAGTGTGTATAAGAGTGTCTCAGTAGTGTGTGTGTGAGAGAAAAACATTTCAGTTGTTTATATGAGAGCATTTCAGTAGTGTGTATAAGAGTGTTTCAGTAGTGTGTGTGTGAGAGAAAAACATTTCAGTTGTTTATATGAGAGCATTTCAGTAGTGTGTATAAGAGTGTTTCAGTAGTGTGTGTGTGAGAAAAAGATTTTAGTTGTTTATGTGAGAGCATTTGAGTAGTTTGTATAAGAGTGTTTCAGTAGTGTGTATAAGAGTGTTTCAGTAGTGTGTGTGTGAGAGAAAAACATTTCAGTTGTTTATATGAGAGCATTTCAGTAGTGTGTATGAGTGTTTCAGTAGTGTGTGTGTGAGAAAAAGATTTTAGTTGTTTATGTGAGAGCATTTCAGTAGTTTGTATTAGAGTGTTTCAGTAGTGTGTATAAGAGTGTTTCAGTAGTGTGTGTGTGAGAGAAAAACATTTCAGTTGTTTATATGAGAGCATTTCAGTAGTGTGTATGAGTGTTTCAGTAGTGTGTGTGTGTGAGAAAGATTTTAGTTGTTTATGTGAGAGCATTTCAGTAGTTTGTATAAGAGTGTTTCAGTAGTGTGTGTGTGAGAAAAAGATTTTAGTTGTTTATGTGAGAGCATTTGAGTAGTTTGTATAAGAGTGTTTCAGTAGTGTGTATAATAGTTTTTCAGTAGTGTGTGTGTGAGAGAAAAACATTTCAGTAGTTTGTATAAGAGTGTTTCAGTAGTGTGTATAAGAGTGTTTCAGTAGTGTGTGTGTGAGAGAAAAACATTTCAGTTTTTTATATGAGAGCATTTCAGTAGTGTGTATGAGTGTTTCAGTAGTGTGTATGAGTGTTTCAGTAGTGTGTATAAGAGTGTTTCAGTAGTGTGTATGAGTGTTTCAGTAGTGTGTGTGTGAGAAAAAGATTTTAGTTGTTTATGTGAGAGCATTTGAGTAGTTTGTATAAAAGCGTTTCAGTAGTGTGTATAAGAGTGTTTCAGTAGTGTGTGTGTGAGAGAAAAACATTTCAGTTGTTTATATGAGAGCATTTCAGTAGTGTATGAGTGTTTCAGTAGTGTGTATGAGTGTTTCATTAGTGTGTGTGTGAGAAAAATATTTTAGTTGTTTATGTGAGAGCATTTCCGTAGTGTGTATAAGAGTGTTTCAGTAGTGTGTATGAGTGTTTCATTAGTGTGTGTGTGTGTGAGAAAAAGATTTTAGTTGTTTATGTGAGAGCATTTCAGTAGTTTGTATGAGAGTGTTTCAGTAGTGTGTGTGTGAGAGAAAAACATTTCAGTTGTTTATATGAGAGCATTTCAGTAGTGTGTATAAAAAGTAATTCTGAATAATGTCCCTAACGGCCCCTCATAACTAAGTGTCTCTCCTGATCACCCAGAACCTTCAGTGTTGGACACTTCTGTCAGCATTTATGCAAATTCTTAATGTGGGTCATATTAGCTTGATGGTAAATAGTACCAGACATGCAATACATTGTTCTATGATGGAATGTTAGGATGGCCCCCCACCTCCTGCGCATTCGCACAAATATAACACTAATGGTTATTTGTTGGACTGGAAACATTGCTCTGCTCACCTTAATATGTTATGTGTGTTTATGTGCGTGTGAGCAGTAACTGTCAGCAACTGCATGACCCGTCTACCAATTCTTGTTCCGCATTTAGGTCTGTGGGTTCAAGGGTCGCAGGGGTCGACAGGAGGTACGAATGACCGCCTGTTATCAGGTGGCTAACAAAAGACTGTGAGTGTGTGTTTGTGTGCACGCGTGTGCGTGTACGTGTGTGTGTGTGTGCGCATGGGTTTAGCAAGACTGAGGGACAGGAAGCAAAGATAGACTGGAAGACAGATGGATTGAGGCAGAACAAGTGACGTGATGAATGGACATGTAAACAAAAATAGGTGAAGATAGATAGATGGATAGATCCCTTGGGGAAATTCAGATACCGTATTTCCTTGAATAGCCGCAGGGGCGTTAATTAATTTAAAACCTCCTGTCACTCCTGCGTTTACCGGAAACCGGCGGGATGGCCGTGCATGCGGTAATTATTTTAAAACCTCTTCTCACTCCGGCGTTTACCAAAAGGAATCCATAAAGTTTAGGCGTGCGCTTTGAGTGTGATGTAAGCATACCATCATGAAAAGCACATTTAATTAAAAAAAACGTTATTATGGTCTTACCTGTACTTATAAATGGAGTCCATTTGCAGCTCCTTCTGACCAAAAGCATCGATAACTTGTTTATAGAAGTCTTCATTATTTTCTTTTTTCCGTTTTAAAAGTCTCTGTCTCGATGGAGATATTCCTTTAATTATTACCTCCTGCTTCCATTGAAAGTCCAGTTTAGAAAACTGTTTTATTTTAGATACCGGTATGTAATCCTCCTTGTTTAAAAAAAAAAAATCTCTTGCTGCGTGTGTTCACTTCTTCTGCAGTACCGGAAGTCGCAAGAAGGATCACTAGCGCGGCAGCGCCCTCTACCACCAGGAGGCGGGAGTCATTTAATGACTTATACAGTATTTCACACACGCAGCTACGGTATATTAATAAAACATAGATGCTTACTGTTCTCTTTAACATACTGTGCCGGTATTCAATAGCTTTGACCTTAAATCCTACTGAATAGCTCTTTATCTTTTTTCCTTTGTGCGATTGTAAACTACTGAAATCAGCTTCCTCCATTTTGAAAATGAGGACAGATGCGTCACTCGTGACGTAACGAATTTGACCCGGTGGAAGTTCTAGCCATATGCTAAATATTTTGCGAAACGAGTTTGACCCGGTGAAAATTATAGACATGCGATAATAAAATTAATATTTTGCAAAACGAATTTGATCCGGCTTCAATAATAAACCGGCGATAAGGCCAAGCATGCGTTAATTATTTTGAGAAACGAGTTTGACCCGGCAGTAATTCTAGACGTGTGAATACTATATTCCCTGCGCCAATTCAAGGAAATACGGTATGTCTCATAGCTCACACAATAAAAGACTTGCACATTACTAGGGGTGTAACGGTACACAAAAATGATGGCTCGGTACGTACCTCGGTTCAGAGGTCACAGTTCGGTTCATTTTCGGTACAGTCAGAAATCAACAAAATATACATTTTTGGGTTAGTTACCGTAATTTCCGGACTATAAGCCGCTACTTTTCCCCCTCGTTCTGGTCCCTGCGGCTTGTACAAGGGTGCGGCTTATTTACGGCCTGTTCTTCTCCGACACCGACGAAGAGTTTAGTTTAGTTTAGTTTATTAAAGATCCCCATTAGTCTACACCGCAGTGGAGACTATTCTTCCTGGGGTCCAGGCAAAAAAACATCACACAATCACAAAACAAAAGAGTAAAATGCAGTACAACATGATCAAATAATAAAATGTTGTAATACAAAAATAGCAACAACAAAGAACCAAAAAAATAATAATAACTTCGAGATTACATAATATTGTTCATACCAAAGATAAAAAGAGCAATATAAAAATAGATGTATATATATTTTTGCAAAAATAAAACAAAGAACCGATGGCCTAAAATATACACATTAGTGTGCCAAAGACAAACAATAAGTGACGAAAAAAGAGGATTTCGGTGGTTTTAGTACGCAGGAGGAAGACAATGACACAAAGATTAAAGACTGACTTTTCATATATGCGAGCACTTTGTATTACTTTGCACCGTTGTATTATTTGTACTCTGCACGAATGCTGTTCGCCATGTCAAAGATGTGAAAGTTTGATTGAATGATTGAAAGATTTATAGTTAATAAATGGGACGCTTTGCGTTCCCCAAACAGTCATCTCTGTCCCGACAATCCCCTCCGTGGTAGCAGGAACCCCTATATGCTACGGTAATTACACATCAAAACCCTGCGGCTTATAGTCAGGTGCGGCTTATAGTCCGGAAATTACGGTATTTACTAAATTTGCAAAATCTTCCACCAAAAATATTTTTCTAAGTGGAATATTTGATGTGAAGTAATGGGAACCTTGGATAGGTCAATAACATTGATTTTGATTCAATATTATGTTTTGAGCAATGACAGTTTGAAATGAAAAAAAAAACAGCTTTGTTTTATTAGTCAACATTGCAACTTTTTCTAAATTACATTTAACCTTTAAGCTTTTTTATTTCACTTTTGTTATGTTTTTGTTTATTTTAATAGTATTTTTAGAATGTGCCGTGGGCCTTTAAAACATTAGCTGTGGGCCGCAAATGGCCTCCGGGGCACACTTTTGACACCCCCTGCTATAGATAATAAAAAATTTCATCTGATAAATCTATGGATAAAAAGCAGAGCCTGACGACGCATGCGCGTTTATCATAACTCTCTCTCTCTCTCTGTCTCTGCCCCTCCCTCAAGCAGGCACACCTTCACAATTTGTTTTGTTTTTAACCCCTTCTTAACCCTGAACGTACATTGAAAATACACGCAACCCTAACTCAAAATGCCGGACATTTGAGGCATTTAAGAAACTCCGCCCTGACAGCTCCGCAAAAGAGGACATATGGTCAGTCTATCGTAGCCCGTTAGCTGCTAGCATGCCGTGTGTTGTGCCTCGGTGTGCATTGTTTACACAACGTACGTTACGCTACTTAATATGTCCGTGTGGAAACTCGTTCGGTACACCTCCGAACCGAACCGGAACCCCGTACCGGAACGGTTCAATACAAATACACGTACCGTTACACCCCTACACATTACACATCACGAGAAAACATTAAAAAGCGTTACAAGAAATACGAGACGCTGACTTAAAATGACAACATGATGCAATTTGAAATATTGGTTATGCATGTACATGAATTATTCTGTTATTGTAATCTGATCCATGTAAAATACACACATTCATAAGTTGTATACAACTGCTGACTACTAAGTAGTAAGTACATAAACAATGAATAATAATAATTAGAGATGTCCGATAATGGCTTTTTTGCCAATATCCGATATTCCGACATTGTCCAACTCTTAATTACCGGTTCCGATATCAACCGATACCGATATATACAGTCGTGGAATTAACACATTAGGGTTGAGGTGGGCGGGGGGCAGGGTTTGGTGGTAGCAGGGGGTGTATATTGTAGCGTCTCGGAAGAGTTAGTGCTGCAAGGGGTTCTGGGTATTTGTTCTGTTGTGTTTATGTTGTATTACGGTGCGGATGTTCTCCCGAAATGTGTTTGTCATTCTTGTTTGGTGTGGGTTCACAGTGTGGCGCATATTTGTAACAGTGTTAAAGTTGTTTATACATCCACCCTCAGTGTGAAGTGTGACTTGTGTGGCTGTTGATCAAGTATGCCTTGCATTCATTTGTGTGTGTGTAAAAGCCGCATATATTATGTGACTGTGCCGGCACGCTGTTTGTATGGAGGAAAAGCGGATGTGACGGCAGGTTGTAGAGGACACTAAAGGCAGTGCCTTTAAGGCACGCCCCCAATAATGTTGGCCGGGTGGAAATCGGGAGAATGGTTGCCTCGGGAGATTTTCGGGAGGGGCACTGAAATTCAGGAGTCTCCCGGGAAAATCGGGAGGTTGAAACCGAGACCGATAATTTCCGATATTACATTTTAAAGCATTTATCGGACATCTCTAATAATAATAATAATAATTAAGAATACAGTATTTGATTAAATGTGTTTAAGTGAGTAAACAATAAAATAATACATATTTGAAACTATTATTTTTATTAGGTGTCGATTATATAATGCGGCAAATGACGAGCAATATCGATGAGCAAATTTTTCCAAAAATGGGGTATCTTTTATTATAGCCAACCACATAAACAAAACCGCAGCACCCGGAAGTTGGCTGGGAAGGGAAAAAAAAGCCACCCTGAGAAATTTAAGGGACAAACTATATTGTAGCACCTTGTCGTCTACAGTGTTGTTAAGGATGACGAGGAGGTGTTCGATCAATAATAACTTTATTGCAAAAATTGGCTAATGTCGGCCACAACCACGCCAAAACAACAACAGCAATAAACACTCAACTGTCCTCTCACTTGTAATAACAAACACACACACACACACACACACACACACACACACACACACACACACACACACACACACACACACACACACACACACACACACAAACAAACACGTTATATAGTGGCTGAGCTATCATGGTCCCACATAACAATTTAGACTTATGTTTATTATTTTCTTGTGTTCTGTATTATTTCCGTTCCAGCGGTCTTATTTCATTGTTTCCACTTTCCTGTATGCTTCCATTTACCGCCACTTCACCTGTGGTGTGAGTGCATTCGGACATCCCAAACTGTAACGCTACACATAACCGACGGGTCTCTAATAGGACAGGATAGCACTTTATTGTCATTGCACTTAAAAATGACATTGAAATTAGATTCGGGCGGTGCCCCATAAGTGGGAAAAGGTGGACGGGGGGGAAAGGAGGATGCACCTATGGGGGCGGGGCTCAGTCTGGGGTCAGGAAAACATTGCTATTGTATTGAATTTACAAAACTAATGATTTTAGTTAAAATAAGGTGTTTGTATAGCATTTTGCTTAAAAAAAAAGTGTTTTGTAATAAACTTGATACTGTACTAATAATAATAATAAAAATAATAGATTTTATTTGTAAAAAGCACTTTACATTGAGCAAACAACCTCAAAGTGCTACAGTGTATTAAAAAAATAAAATTAAAAGATAATAAAAATAAATACAAATGAAAACTAGAACAGCCTAATAGCTAGAACTAGTATGCATATATCTAAAAAAGGCTTTTTTAAAAAGAAGGGTTTTTAAGCCTTTTTTTAAAAGCATCCACAGTCTGTGGTGCCCTCAGGTGGTCAGGGAGAGCAATTATCAGTTCTGTAGATGAAGTCACAACAGCATATCGAGTCTGGCTGGAGTATTTCATTCTCTACCCATTACTCAAAAAGTAACTGATGTTATGGGAAATGACTGCCAGACTCATTTTTAGGAGCAAAAAATATATGATGGCAACTTGTTAGTGAAATTTCAGCCATCTGGCCGCTATTTGTCCTTTAGGGCGACAATCACAAACATGTTTGTATTTTTCCTTTCTCATAAGGGCTTAATTAACCAAAGTAGAACATTATCCTGCTTTATTTTTGATCGTATTCTCTTATGTTGAACCCCCCCAAGTTCCCATCGCTGCGTATCATTTATCTGTATCCCTGCTCTCCTCTCTCTCCCTTCTATTATCCTCTTTCACCAGCACTCCTCCTCCCTCATTTCATGACCCCCACTTTCTTTCCCCCTGCTAATTGCCACTTGGTTAGAGCATCCCCGGGAGCTCATTAATTGCTGAAGAGGAGACAGGTGGCGCCACAATGTTATGATGCTTTTTGTTAGTTGTGTGTGTGTGTTGCTTCATTTTGTTCACATCGGCCAAGTGAGTATGCCCTGGTTTGTATGTGCATGAAGACCCCAAGTGTGTGTGTGTGTGTGTGTGTGCCCCCGCTTGTTAGCGAACCAGAACCCCTTCTGACTGTAATCTCTTTGTTTATGCAGTGCGAAAAGGGCCCGGTGGGGCCATGAACTCCCCACGCTCTTATCCCACTGTGCCACTCACCCGCAGTAGACCCCTGTGCATCCCAACACCACCCCTCCGACACCCCGCTTTGCTCCCGTCACCTCCTGTCCAAATCAGCTCCTGCCCCCCTCTGTTCTTCCTGTCATCCTTTGTTATTGTCCCATCGCCCAGGTGTACAACTTAAAGCAGCAATACGTAACAATTTGACCGTACAATAACAGCTTTGAAATCATGTTGATGCTAGACTAGATCGTTGATAAGGAGAATAACGTCTCTCTTGGTGCAGTGGTAACCATAGATCAACTACTTTTACGGGTTTATATTAGAGATGTCCGGCCGATAAATGCTTTAAAATGTAATATCAACAAAATAAATACACCGAAAAAAGAACGGCACAAGTTTAATTTCAATAAGCAACCTGGCCGTGGGGGGTCTTTTCATTTTAAATTTAAATACGCAGGGGTCTGACAGGTGGCAAAATGCCAACATCTTGTGGACCAGGTCCGGGGCAGCACGCTCATCACGGGCAGGTGCGCTGATTGCAGATTGTCTGCAGACGCAAGGAGGCACACCCGCAGCGGAGAGAGAGCGCCTGTGGGCGTGGCCCGCGGTGCGCTCGTCAGGACACATAGCAACTAATTGGTCCATAAGTACTTGTGTACTTTCTTGACATCACAAGCACCGCATTCACTTATATGACCCAATCCAAACAACCTTCCCTAGTCATAATGCCATCAAAGAAAATTCAACCAGCACAGACATGGTCCCATATAACACAACTTGCTCACTGAACTTTGTGCATATAATATATCAAAAATGTCCCATCACCATAAAAAAATTCGAAATTACATCCATTTAAATCCATTGCAAGGCATGATGGGAAAAATGCAAATCACTCTCTCCATACTTATTTATGTTTAACTATAAGTTGCTAGATATATCTGATTGATTACAAAGCTATAAAGAGGTCGTCACAGAAGTAATTAAGGTAGGAGTTGAACTTTCACACACTCTTACTATTCAATTATAGTAATTATTTGTTATATATCCATTATATTATTATAATATGTAAACACGCACATCCACACACATATATATATATATATATATATATATATATATATATATATATATATATATATATATATATATATATATATATATATATATATGTATATATATATATATATATATATATATATATATATATATATATATATATATATATATATATATATACTGTATATATATGTATATATATATATATACTGTATGTATATATATATGTATATATATATATATATATATATATATATATATATATATATATATATATATATATATATATATATATATATATATATATATATATATATATATATATATATATATATATATATATATATATATATATATATATATATATATATATATATATATATATATATATAGAGATGTCCGATGATATCGGCCGATAAAATGTAATATCGGAAATGATTGGTATCGGTTTCAAAAAGTAAAATTTATGACTTTTTAAAACGCCGCTGTGTACACGGACGTAGGGAGAAGTACAGAGCGCCAATAAACCTTAAAGTCACTGCCTTTGCGTGCCGGTCCAATCACATAATGTATACGGCTTTTCAGCCATACAGGTCACACTGACGGTGGCCGTATAAACAACTTTAACACTGTTACAAATATGCGCCACACTGTGAAGCCACACCAAACAAGAATGACAAACACATTTCGGGAGAACATCCGCACCGTAACACGACATAAACACAACAGAACAAATACCCAGAACCCCTTGCAGCACTAACTCTTCCGGGACGCTACAATATACACCCCCCGCTACTTTGACATTGAATAGTTGAATCATTTTGCAACATAAACACCATGACTACAAGATATTTGTTATTTCATGCTATAAATAAAAAAAATCAGATAAAGGAAGTTAGCTAATAGAATAAACATTGTTTGTACTCTTTATGATTTTTTGTGTGTCAAAAGTTGCCTCTGATTATGACAAATGTAAAGGTTTTAGCCACAATCTAACATGTCTGAATGCTGAAATTCATTTTGCGTCGGTGGGGCTGAAACCCCCACCAGATCTTTGTTCTTTGGCCCCTGGAGCCTGGCTGCACTGCAAAAAGTCAGTGTTCAAAAACAAGAAAAAAAAATACAAAAATGAGGGGTATTTTATTTGAACTAAGCAAAATTATCTGCCAATAGAACAAGAAAATGTGGCTTGTCAAACCTTCTAATTCAATGCATGTTCTTTTTTTTAATGACTATTTACATTGTAGATTGTCACTGAAGGCATCAAAACTATGAATGAACACATGTGGTGTTATGTACTTCACAAAAAAAAGTTAAATAACTACTTTCTTCAAAATAGCCACCCTTTGCTCTGATTACTTGTTTCGCACACTCTTGGCATTCTCTCGATGAGCTTCAAGAGGTACACTGCAAAAAGTCAGTGTTCAAAAACAAGAAAAAAAACATTTAAAAAATGAGGGGTATTTTATTAAAACCAAGCAAAATTATCTGCCAATAGAACAAGAAAATTTGGCTTGTCAAGACTTTCCAAAACAAGTAAAATGAGCTAACCTCAATGAACCCAAAAATACTTTAAAATAAGTATATTCTCACTAATAACAAGTGCACTTTTCTTGGTAGGAAAAAAAGACCTTTTTGCTCAATATGTTGAAAAATATTCTTAAATTAAGCAAATACTAGTGCCATTATCTTGACATAATGGCACTATGATTTTTTTTTTTCATGCTTGAAATAAGAAATGATTACTTTAAAAAAGTAGTTTTATACTTGTGAGTGTTGATGACACAGCTTTGCAACAGTTGATATTCTAGTTTCAAGCATGTTTTACTCAATATAGGTCATCAAATCTCAGCAACAAACTGTAATATCTTACTGAGATCATTTAGGACCAAAACCCTTAAAACAAGTAAAACACTCTAACATAAAATCTGCTTAGTGAGAAGAATTATCTTATCAGACAGAAAATAAGCAAATATCACCCTTATTTGAGATATTTCATCTTACTTAGATTTCAGTTTTTGCAGTTTGCTAGGCTTTTTGAGTTTCAAAAGTTATGATTATTGGCTGTTCCCAATTAGCGCCCTATATCCTCTTTGCACTTTAGGTAAATAAATGCTCTCCGACACTTTTTTGATGTCTGTTTTAATCTCCAAGGTTTGCATTTGAAGTCATCCCTAGAACGGCCTCTCCGGAGTCCACTGTCACTTGTTTTAGCCGAAGTATCACAGAGCATCCATGTTTTGTCTAAGAGGCCGTGCTATGGGGCCTCTCGGCATGTTGTAGAGGGGCCACGCTGGTATCGGCAATGATGTGTGAATAACTCTCTGGATTTTCGTTGGACATGTGTCCATGTGTCCATGCAGGTTCAGGGCGGTTAAAGGCAGCGTGTACCTAACACTCTCTGTTTTATGATACACAAGTGCAGAACAATAAATTAAAGGCCTACTGAAATGATTTTTTTTTATTTAAACGGAGATAGCAGATCCATTCTATGTGTCATACTTGATCATTTTGCGATATTGCCATGTTTTTGCTGAAAGGATTTAGTATAGAACAGGGGTCGGCAACCCAAAATGTTGAAAGAGCCATATTGGACCAAAAAAACAAAAACAAATCTGTCTGGAGCCGCAAAAAATTAAAAGCCATATTACATGTGTCATGAGATATAAATTTAATTAAGAGGACTTAAAGGAAACTAAATGACCTCAAATATAGCTACAAGTGAGGCATAATGATGCAATATGTACATATAGCTAGCCTAAATAGCATGTTAGCATCGATTAGCTTGCAGTCATGCAGTGACCAAATATGTCTGATTAGCACTCCACACAAGTCAATAACATCAACAAAACTCACCTTTGTGCACTCATGTACAAGGTTAAAAGTGTGGTGGACAAAATGAGACAGAAAAATAAGTGGCATAAAACACGTCCTAGAAAGTCGGAGAAAGTTATACATGTAAACAGACTATACGGTGAGTTCAAGGACCGCCAAAATAAGTAGGACAAAACGGCGCTCGCCAAATACTTGAATCAGTGAAGCATATTTAATATAAACAGTGTGATTTATAACCATTACGGAGGTTTGTGTCATGTTTGTCCTCCTACAGAAACCATACTAAAACAAAAAAATTGAATTTTTTCCCCTCATCTTTTTCCATTCTTCATACATTTTTGAAAAATCTCCAGAGAGCCACTAGGGCGGCGCTAAAGAGCCGCATGAGCAGCGGGTTGCCGACCCCCGGTATAGAACAACGTCGATAAAGTTCGCAACTTTTGGTCTCTGATAAAAAAAAACCTTGCCCCTACCGGAAGTAGCGTGACGTTGTCAGTTGTTCACTCCTTCATATTTTCCTATTGTTTTCAACGCAGCTAGAGCTATTCGGACCGAGAAAGCGACGATTACCCCATAAATTTGAGCGAGGATGAAAGATTCGTGGATGAGGAACGTTAGAGTGACGGACTAGAATGCAGTGAAATACATATTTTTTTTCGCTCTGACCGTAACTTAGGTACAAGCTGGCTCATTGGATTCCACACTCTCTCCTTTTTCTATTGTGGATCACGGATTTGTATTTTAAACCACCTCGGATACTATATCCTCTTGAAAATGAGAGTCTAGAACGCGAAATGGACATTCACAGTGACTTTTATCTCCACGACAATACATCGACGAAGCTCTTTAGCATGAGCTAACGTGATAGCATCTGTCTCAAATGCAGATGGAAACAAAATAAATAAATCCCTGACTGGAAGGATGGACAGAAGATCAACAATACTATTAAACCATGTACATGTAACTACACGGTTAATAGATCTCAGCCTGGCAAAGCTTAACAATGCTGTTGCTAACGACGCTAAGGCTAACTTAGCAACTTAGCAACCGGACCTCACAGAGCTATGATAAAAACATTAGCGCTCCACCTACGCCAGCCAGCCCTCATCTGCTCATCAACACCCGTGCTCACCTGCGTTCCAGCGATCGACGGCGCGACGAAGGACTTCACCCGACCATCCGTGCGGTGGGCGGCTAGCATCGGCTAGGCGTCTGCTATCAAAGTAAGTAGTCCTTGTTGTGTTGCTACAGCCAGCCGCTAATACACCGATCCCACCTACAACGTTCTTCTTTGCAGTCTCCATTGTTCATTAAACAAATTGCAAAAGATTCACCAACACAGATGTCCACAATACTGTGGAATTATGAAATGAAAACAGAGCTTTTTTGTATTGTATTCAATGGGGCTACGTCACGCGCATACGTCATGCTCCAAAGGCTTTTTCAACCGGAAGTTTAGCGGGAAATTTAAAATTGCACTTTATAAGTTAACCCGGCCGTATTGGCATGTGTTGCAATGTTAAGATTTCATCATTGATATATAAACTATCAGACTGCGTGGTCGGTAGTAGTGGCTTTCAGTAGGCCTTTTAAATACATTATTTTTGGGGGAAAAGAGCATTCCGAATCTCAATAGATCAAAAGGATTGTGTTGGAGTTCGCAGGCTCCTCTATATCGACCGCCTACATATGCAAAAGACAAAATAGGGCAGCAAGCATGCACCAGGAGGATAAATCAACTGCGAGCGCCATTGTGTTTGGCAGGTGTGGAGCGAAAGCTGTGGCGAGCAGGAGCGGCGACACGCACAGGGAGGTTTCATTCGGCTACAGGCTATTCCTGGCCAGGCTCGCAGTTGTCATCGAGGCGTGCGTGGAGGCGCGTGCCGCTCTTTTATTAGTGCTGTTTAAGGCTTTAGGAGGTCCTCACGTTAGTGGGTGACTAGATCAGCAAAGTCACGCCGTTGTTTGATGCGATCCCACAGAGCTCCGTGGTCATGCGACTTCGGACCCCCGAATGCTGATTTGACATTGGGTGGAAAGTGTGAAGAAAAACTAGTGATTGGTCTTTATGTGTCACTATTTTTGCCTCATTTTTTTTCTTCTAAAGGGGTTGAGTGAAACAATAAAACACATAACCCCAAATTGTCACATCCCGTATCACAACCCTGATCTAAATACACGCAGAGATGATATTTTTGCTTCTAGCCACAACATGGCGGATCAGTAAAGCTAAAATCTGCTTGTGTTGGACAGGAAGTCATGCACAAACTCAAAATAAAATACTATTACGTATTGTACACTTTGAAACGTCAACTGGCGTGTCTTCTTGTCAAAGGTTTTCAGTAGAGATGTCCGATAATGGCTTTTTTGCCGATGTCCGATATTCCGATATTGTCCAACTCTTAATTACAGATTCCGATATCAACCGATACCGATATATACAGTCGTGGAATTAACACATTATTATGCCTAATTTGGTTGTGATGCCCCCGCTGGATGCATTAAACAATGTAACAAGGTTTTCCAAAATAAATCAATTGAAGTTATGGAAAAAAAATGCCAACATGGCACTGCCATATTTATTATTGAAGTCACAAAGTGCATTATTTTTTTTAAACATGCCTCAAAACAGCAGCTTGGAATTTGGGACATGCTCTCCCTGAGAGAGCATGAGGAGGTTGAGGTGGGCGGGGTTGGTGGGGGTGCGGGGTTTAGGGTAGGGGGTAGCGGGGGGTGTATATTGTAGCGTCCCGGAAGAGTTAGTTCTGCAAGGGGTTCTGGGTATTTGTTCTGTTGCGTTTATGTTGTGTTACGGTGCGGATGTTCTCCCGAAATGTGTTTGTCATTCTATTGTCATTCTTGTTTGGTGTGGGTTCACAGTGTGGCGCATATTTGTAACAGTGTTAAAGTTGTTCATACAGTCACCCTCAGTGTGACCTGTATGGCTGTTGACCAAGTATGGATTGCATTCAATTGTGTGTGTGAAAAGCCTTTAGGGTTTATTGGCGCTCTGTAATTCTCCCTACGTCCGTGTACACAGCGGCGTTTTAAAAAGTCATGAATTTTACTTTTTGAAACCGATACCGATTATTGAAACCGATACCGATAATTTCCGATATTACATTTTAAAGCATTTATCGGCCGATAATTTCAGCAGTCCGATATTATCGGACATCTCTAGTGGAAAGTGTGAAGAAAAACTAGTGATTGGTCTTTACGTGTCACTATTTTTGCCTCATTTTTTTTCTTCTAAAGGGGTTGAGTGAAACAATAAAACACATAACCCCAAATTGTCACATCCCGTATCACAACCCTGATCTAAATACACGCAGAGATTATATTTTTGCTTCTAGCCACAACATGGCGGATCAGTAAAGCTAAAATCTGCTTGTGTTGGACAGGAAGTCATGCACAAACTCAAAATAAAATACTATTACATATTGTACACTTTGAAACGTCAACTGGCGGGTCTTCTTGTCAAAGGTTTTCAGTAGAGATGTCCGATAATGGCTTTTTTGCCGATGTCCGATATTCCGATATTGTCCAACTCTTAATTACCGATTCCGATATCAACCGATACCGATATATACAGTCGTGGAATTAACACATTATTATGCCTAATTTTGTTGTGATGCCCCCGCTGGATGCATTAAACAATGTAACAAGGTTTTCCAAAATAAATCAATTCAAGTTATGGAAAAAAAATGCCAACATGGCACTGCCATATTTATTATTGAAGTCACAAAGTGCATTATTTTTTTTAAACATGCCTCAAAACAGCAGCTTGGAATTTGGGACATGCTCTCCCTGAGAGAGCATGAGGAGGTTGAGGTGGGCGAGGTTGGTGGGGGTGCGGGGTTTAGGGTAGGGGGTAGCGGGGGGTGTATATTGTAGCGTCCCGGAAGAGTTAGTGCTGCAAGGGGTTCTGGGTATTTGTTCTGTTGTGTTTATGTTGTGTTACGGTGCGGATGTTCTCCCGAAATGTGTTTGTCATTCTATTGTCATTCTTGTTTGGTGTGGGTTCACAGTGTGGCGCATATTTGTAACAGTGTTAAAGTTGTTCATACAGTCACCCTCAGTGTGACCTGTATGGCTGTTGACCAAGTATGGATTGCATTCAATTGTGTGTGTGAAAAGCCTTTAGGGTTTATTGGCGCTCTGTACACAGCGGCGTTTTAAAAAGTCATGAATTTTACTTTTTGAAACCGATACCGATTATTGAAACCGATACCGATAATTTCCGATATTACATTTTAAAGCATTTATCGGCCGATAATTTCAGCAGTCCGATATTATCGGACATCTCTAGTGGAAAGTGTGAAGAAAAACTAGTGATTGGTCTTTATGTGTCACTATTTTTGCCTCATTTTTTTTCTTCTAAAGGGGTTGAGTGAAACAATAAAACACATAACCCCAAATTGTCACTAGATGCGTAAGGGCTGCGGGACGGCGCCGCCATGCCGTACCGCATCCCTAGGGGCGTAACGGTACGTGTATTTGTATTGAACCGTTTCGGTACAGGGGGTTTCGGTTCGGTTCGGAAGTGTACCGAACGAGTTTCCACCTGAATATATTAAGTAGCCGCCTCCGCTTCCTTCTGCCTCTGTCTCTGTCAGGACTCTACACAACACCCAGCATTGTCCCACCCACACAACCGTCTGATTGGTTACAAACAGAGCGGTAACAGCCAATCAGCAGTGCGTATTCAGAGCGCATGTAGTCAGTGCTTAGCGTTTAGCAGGTAAGCGTCAGGCAGCGGACTCTCCCCAAATTATAATAAACACCTCCCAGTCAACTACTAGTAACATCACTATGAGCCCGTTGACCTTCTAGAAACCTAAACGACAGCTCAGCTCGCTCGCAGTCCTGGCTTGAGGTGAAGGCTAATACGCTTTTAGCGTAACGTTAGCTCATTTTTCGGAGTGTGTGTGTGTGTTTGTGTATGTGTGTGTGTGTGTGTTTGTGTGTGTGTGTTACGGACAGCAAAGCCCTGTCTGTCTGTTATTTCACTTTACCTTTTTCTGTGTTGATTGAGCTGTGTTGAAGCAGGACATTATGTTAAATGAAGAGTTTCTGTCTCTGATAGTTGATATAATAATGTAACTGCATCATTAAGCCTACATGAACTCCATGGTGTTCAGGGATGAATAGTCTCTCCTATTGCTATTGTACCATTACATTAATCATTAGTAATGCAGCAGCCTAGTTTTGAAGGGCAGGGTCCCTGCTATGACATGTTGATAAAAATATAACATTTACATAATAAAAATCAACTACAGGCTTCCCAAATGCTGTAATAAATTAAGCATGATGAGTTGACTTGAAACTGTTTAATGTTGCACTTTTTATATGTAGAAGAAATGTTTTGTCATTTTATTTAATCTGAGCAACAACTTGAGGCACTTTAATGTTGATTAACGTGGGCAGAATTATTACAGTGTTCCCAATGTTAAAAGGATAAAGCCATTGTTTACAAATTTGGTAAATAAATAACCAAAAAATTTATATTTTGTTGTTTTCTTACTGAAAATTAACCGAACTGTGACCTCTAAACCGAGGTACGTACCGAACCCAAATTTTTGTGTACCGTTACACCCCTACGCATCCATGATCAAAATATACGCAGAGCTTATATTTTTGCTGTTAGCCACAACATGGCGGATCAGTTAAGCTAAAATCTGCTCGTGTTGGACAGGAAGTCATGCACAAACACGAAATAAAATACTATTACATATTTTACACTTTGAAACGTCAACTGGCGGGTCTTCTTGTCAAAGGTTTTCAGGCATATTTTTATCACGGTGACACAAATGGATGAGGACTTGCTCATTCTGGAGGTCCAAAATTAAAGAATCAACACTAAATGGTCCCTAGTGTGTGAATGTGAGTGTGAATGTTGTCTGTCTATCTGTGTTGGCCCTGCGATGAGGTGGCGACTTGTCCAGGGTGTACCCCGCCTTCCGCCCGAATGCAGCTGAGATAGGCTCCAGCACCCCCCCGCGGCCCCGAAAGGGACAAGGGTAGAAAATGGATGGATGGATGGCTATTATATAGGCAATAAATGGACAGCTATTTGGGAGCCTGTGTCAAATACTAGCTGAAAAGGGGGCCAGGGAAGCGGGAGAGTAGTTAGCAGCAGTTGAATGAGATGTGTGTGTGTGTGTGTGTGTACAATGCTAGTCAGAGATGATGTTACTGTTGTGTTGTTGCTTGCTACAAATAGAAAAATAAAGTTGTCAGTTTGCAAGCCGAAACGGTCGTCTTTTTCCCGAGTCTAGTCAAGTCAGTGTCGTCACAGACGTCCGCTTGTGTATGAAGTTGTATTTGTGCCTTAATGTTGAGGTCACAAAGGCAGATTTTGAGCAGAGAAAAATGTTTTTTTGCAGGCACATACATGTTTTTTTGAGAAGAAATTAAACTCAAGTGAAAAATGTGATTGTTTGAGCAAATATCTATCCATCCGTCTATCCATTTTCTGCCACTTATTGGAGTCCGGGTCGCAAGGGCAGCAGTCTAAGCAGAGATGCCCAGACTTCTCTGTCCCCGGCCACCTGCTCTAGTTCCACCGGAGCAGAGGCGTTGTTAGGCCAGCTGGGAGACATGGTCCCTTCAGAGGTCTGCCCTGAGGCCTGCTCCCGGCCAGACATGCCCGAAACATCTCTGTAGTAGATGCCAGAGCCACCTCAGCTGGCTCCCCTCTCTCTCTGAGGGTGATCCCAGACAACCTGCAGAGGAAACTAATTTCTGCTGCTTGTATTCACGACCTTGCCCTTTTGGTCATTACCCTTCTGGCTCAGCTTCCTCTTCACCACCGGTACAGTGACTGCATCACTGCACCGATCCGTCTGTCAATCTCGCGTTCCATTCTTCCCTCACTCGTGAACAAGACCCCGAGATACTTGAACTCCTCCACTTGAGACAGAAATTCGCTCCCAACTTGAGGGGTGCAGTCCACCCTTTCCCGACTAAGAACCCTGGCCTTGGATTTGGAGGTGCTGATCGTCATCCCAGCAGCTTCACACTTGGCTGCATAGCTGAAGCCCCCAGCCTTATGAAGCCAACAGGACCACATCATCTGCAAAGCAAAGATGTGATCCTCTGGCCACCAAACTGGAAACCCTCCACACATGAAGCGCAAAATAGAGGTATTCAAAACTAACGATAAAGGTGCAGCCGCGCTGCAAGTTCTTCTTTAAAACACGCCTCGCCAAACGTGGTGATTAGTATTACCTCTTTTGCTTCAAACTTGGGTAAACATTTAAATAACAAACATTCAGATCTGTACAAAGAGTTATAAAGAGTGACAGGTAATAATGTAGTTGTTACACCTTTCCTGCTGTTCGGCTCCCTCGCAGACCGTAGTCGAGGAGCGCAGGGGAGACGTTCCCTCCAGGGCCGATGTTTTCGTAGGGGGTAAAACCCTTCACTTTACCCGGCAATGGGTCTGCTAAGCTCTGCTTTCCGGTCAGAATGACGAGGTTGCAGATTCTTGACAATCGCTTTGTTACTAGTTTTGCCTGACACAACTGGACCCGTTCATCACTCTACTGCGCAGTGCACCGTGCCCACTCTACCTCTCTCTCTCTCTTTACTCGCCCACTCACACACTGACGTCACTCAGCCAACACATTGCCATTCTCACGAACACACATACGCTCCTCTCCTTTTGATTAATTGATTGAAACGTTTATTAGTGGGTAGGGGAGTAGTCCGAGTATATACATTGAATTATTTACATTATTTACAATCCGGGGTGTGGGATATGGAGGGGAGGGGGAGGGGGGGGGGTTAGGTTTGGTTGGTATCAACACTTCAGTCATCAACAATTGCATCATCAGAGAAATGGACATTGGAACAGTGTAGGACTGACTTGGTAGGATATGTACAGTAAGTAGTGGACACAGAGAGAGAGATCAGAAAGTATAAGAAAAAGTGTCTACATTTGATTATTTACATTTGATTATTTACTATCCGAAGAGGTATGATGAGGAAGGGAGGGTGTTAGTTTAGGGTTGAAGTTGCCTGGAGGTGTTCTTTTAGTGCGGTTTTGAAGGAGGATAGAGATGCCCTTTCTTTTACACCTGTTGAGAGTGCATTCCATATTGATGTGGCATAGAAGGAGAATGAGTTAAGACCTTTGTTAGATCGGAATCTGGGTTTAACGTGGTTTGTGGCGCTCCCCCTGGTGTTGTGGTTATGGCGGTCATTTACGTTAAGGAAGTAGTTTGACATGCACTTCGGTATCAGGGAGGTGTAGCGGATTTTATAGACTAGGCTCAGTGCAAGTTGTTTTACTCTGTCCTCCACCCTGAGCCAGCCCACTTTGGAGAAGTGGGTAGGAGTGAAGTGTGACTAGCTTGTTCTGGGATGTTTGGAGTCTAGATTTGAGGGTTTTGGAGGTGCTAGGGTACCAGGAGGTGCATGCGTAATCGGAAAAGGGTTGAATGAGAGTTCCCGCCAAAATCTTCATGGTGCTTTTATTGACCAGAGAGGAGATTCTATTGAGAAATCTCGTTCGTTGGTTGACCTTTTTGATTACCTTGGTTGCCATTTTATCACAGGAAAGATAAGCCTCTAGAATGGAACCTAGGTGGGTGACCTCATCTTTCCTGGTGATGACAATGTCACCCACTTCTATAGTGAAGTCATTGACTTTCTTAAGGTTGATGTGGGACCCAAATAGGATGGATTCCGTTTTACCTAAGTGTATGGATAGCTTGTTGTCAGCGAGCCAGGTGCAAGTTCTACAGAGTTCAGCACTGAGGATTTTCTCCACCTGTGACTTGTCCTTGCCGGATACCAGCAGGGCCGAGTTATCCGCAAACAAAAACGTTTATGTATACTAGGAACAGTACAAGCTGCAGTATTACTACCCCACAGTCACCACTTTGCTACTGTGGCCCTCAGTCTCCTCTTGGATGACAATTATTCCTCACTGTTGCCAAACTGCTAAGAAGTAAGCAGAAACGTGGTTTTCTTCTGGTGTTAACTGCTGTTTGTTTGCGTACTGTTTTTAAAGTGAAAAACTGACCAACCCAAACCAAGACAAATTTGCATTGATGGCGAACAAAAACATCAACGTTCTATCTGCTACTGCCGGAGCAATTGAAGTAAATAGCTAAATAAATATAAGGTCACAGCTTGTGTTCCTCACATTCTTTCACAAAGCTGGTAGAAAAAGTAGCAATCAGAAAAAGTAGGTGGCTTTCATTGAGCTCCCACTCAGGAAGAGTGGTGCCTACAAGACTCTTCTGTCCACTGTTGCTGTTTCACATTGCTAGCATTCCAGCCTTTTGGCCCATCCGTCCCGTCTTTAACAAGCAGAACCTTGGTTCTTCACGTGGGGGCCTCAATTCATTTGGCTTCTGCCTCGGGGCGTGAAATAGAATCTGTATGTCTACCGTGTTTAAAAGGGTTCTGTTCCTCTGGTGCAGCTACAAATCTATTAAACGAGTAACCTTTCTGTGGCCCTTATAGGAAGTAATATGATATCGGTGCCATTGATATCCTATAGAAAACAATGTATCGGAGAGTAAACATGCCCATCCATCTTTCAATGTTAAGAAATTCAGGAGAAAGAGAATATTTACGATTATAATGATTACAATGTTAGCCCCACCTCTCCGTTTTGTTGGGCCTCGCCCGGACTCCACCTATCCGTGTCAAGGTTTTATGGCTGCTGTAAACTGATACAGTGAATGGTTTCACAATGACCAAAACACGCTGTAAAGAGTACTCGCAGTCTATCATTAGACCCTCATTAACCTTAAATGACCTGAAACTCACAGAGGTGTGCGTGTGCCGCCATACATGTGGTGACGCCGGGTGCCATTTACAATCCCCTTGAATGACAATCAGGTCCCCTATTTCATTCAATAATAGGTTTATCATTTTAAATGCAGTTTAATTCATTAAATTTGTCTAGAAATATGAAATAATGGTGTTTAATGTACAAAACCCAAAACCAATGAAGTTGGCATGTTGTGTAAATGGTAAATAAAACACAATACATTGATTTGCAAGTTTATAGTCTTTGGTATGACTATGGTTTGAACTCACATCTCAGGTCTGACACTCTAACCACTAGGCCACTGAAGATCCATGTATGATGGCTCAGGTGTGATTAACAGCTGCTGATGGTGAGGCAAGCAAGGTTTACTTTTAAGAGAAATGTGGCAATAGTCTACATTGAAACACAGGGTAAGAATACACTTCCAGGTCAGAGGTAAATATGACTGTGGAGGGGGGCGTGGCCTGCGGGACTGCCGCGGAACGGGGCGTGCCAGGACCGGCCTCGAAGACAGCGACGGGAGAGTAGATGGCCAATGTGGGCTTTGTTATCTAATCACCTGTCGCCTTTATTAGCAGCAGCCGGGATGAGACACGTAGTTGGAGTTGGAGTGGGAGCCAGAGAGAGAGAGAGAGAGAAACACGAACTCAGAAAAAGACATTTTGCTGGAAAGCAAAAGCCTTGCAGAATTGATGAAAATAAAACAGTGTTATACCCTGAATTCCGGGCTCTCCTGGCAGTGTGTGGTGGTCCGAAGAACCCACTAGAGGGCACGCGCATGCGTACTAGGTCACGTTGCGCTGGCGGACGGAGGGGCGATGGGGTCTTAAATGGTGGCATTGTCTGTGTGTGGACAAGGATAAGGTTAGGTGGGATGTAGCTTAAGGCAGGGGGGCACAATTAATTTTTACCGGGGGCCGCATGAGCAACCCGAGCACTGCTGGAGGGCCACACCGACAATATTTCAACTAAATTTTGCTCAAATTATTTTTGATATACCGTAAGATAAATAATAATTATAATAATTTCATTTAACCTAACTTAACTTTATACAAAAGCAGATTGCTTTTGATGGTTTTATTTTTAACACTGTCTTACACAACACTTCCTGATGTATAATACAATGCAAAAATGTCAATTTCTGTCACTTTATCCTGCATCCTCTTTGAAAGTCCAACATTTTTCCCCGTCAGATTTGGACAACCATCTGTTGTCACACCTCCCAGCTTGTCCCATTTCAGTCCCAACATGTCCAAACACGCATTTACCTATGTGACCAAGTCATTACCTGTGGTTGTCTCTTTAATTGACTGCACGGCTGCCAGCTACTCCGTGATTTGAAAGTCTGCAGTTATCCCACGTAAAAAGATGAGCAGCTGGGCGGTGTCACGTACATCGCAGCTCTCATCCAAAGCCAGCGAAAAACCGTCAAAGTCGGCCGTTCTGTTCTTCAGCTGAAGCTCCCAAGTTTCCAGCGATGGTCTCAACCCGCCTCGTTACAGTGCGTCAGGAGAGTGACACGTTCTCAAATGCGCCTCTCTTCTCCGGGGCATATCAGCGCAACAGAGTCCAATAAGCACTCCTTAATAAACTCTCCGTCAGAAAACGCCTTACTTTTTCTGGCGGTTTTGTGAGAAATGACGAAACTTTTCCTGACGGCTGCATATCTGGGGGTGTGAAATTCGGCAAAAAGTCCTTGTTGGGTTTGCAGTTTTACCATCAACGCATCAGCCTCCCTTGCGCGCGCTTCGTCAGACAGATTTCGGTATTTTTCTTCGTGCTTCGTCGTGTAGTGGCGATTCAAATTATATTCTTTGAACACAGCAACCTGAGTGCCACAAATTAAGCACACGGCTTTACCTTTCATCTCTGTAAAGAAATACTTTTCAGTCCATGTCTTGTTGAAAACACGGCATTCGTCATCAACTTTTCTTTTTTTAGCGTGAGCTGACATCTCGGTGGTAAAACAAAAGCAGCACCGTGGTATTGCACACTCGATATAGATACGTTTTTTAATGTATTTTGTAATTTATGATGTGGCCCGCGGGCCGCAGAATGCCCAGGTCTGGCCTAAGGAGATAGCCTTAATGTAGAAGGGGCCTTAGTCTCCTATTGGAGCACAACAGAGACTCATTGATTAGACTGATAGGTTTAGGTACCATGTAGTGGCATACTAGATATAGTGGTAGAAGAGTAGTCACGCCAATATTAAGACTGATCTATTTCAAAAAGAGCAAAAATTATCCTTTGCACTCTTAATGTCAACAATGCGTCTCTTTCTCCCCCTCATCAATCTTTCAACTTTTGACTCCTCACTTCAAACTGACTTTCATTTGGGCGGCGTGTGAGAGCCAAAGAAAATCCGTCCAGTCATGGTTCTTTTGAGTGGTTTCTCTCCTCCAGGGGTGAAAGGTCTGTCAAGAACAAATCAGAGAGGGGGTCAGAGGTGACCCCGGCAGACGTTTTTTTTCCCGTCTCTGACAGCCGCGGCTTCATCTTTTGCCGGTGTTATCCCTCATTTCCTCATTTCGCTCCCTCATTTCCTGTGTGGAGATTTGCTGGCTGCAAAACACAAAAAAACGCGTAGTTGGATTTTGGATTATTACTTTTCATTAAGTAGGCGACTATGCGTTTGTTTGTGTAAGCTAGCTCTTCTACTCCTGCACCGCTGCACACAAAATGGGTGAACATTTGCAGACCAATTTTTGAAGCTTTTCAGGTGGAATTATTTCCCATTCTTGCTTGTTCAACAGTCCGGGGTCTTCGTTGTCGTATTTTAGGCTTCATATTGTGCCACACATTTTTAACAGGAGACAGGTCTGGACTACACGCAGGCCAGTCTAGTACCCGCACTCTTTTACTGTGAAGCCATGCTGTTGTAACACGTGGCTTGGCATTGTCTTGCTGAAATAAGCAGGGGCGTCCATGGTAACGTTGCTTGGATGGCAACATATGTTGCTCCAAAACCTGTATGTACCTTTCAGCATTAATGGTGCCTTCACAGATGTGTAAGTTACCCATGTCTTGGGCACTAATACACCCCCATACCATCACAGATGCTGGCTTTTCAACTTTGCGCCTATAACAGTCCAGATGGTTATTTACCTCTCTGTTCCGGAGGACACGACGGCCATAGTTTCCAAAATCAATTTGAAATGTGGACTCTTCAGACCACAGAACACTTTTACACTTTACATCAGTCCATCTAAGATGAGCTTGGGCCCAGCGAAGCCGGCGGCATTTCTGGGTGTTGTTGATAAATGGCTTTCGCTTTGCATAGTCGAGTTTTAACTTGCACTTACAGATGTAGCGACCAACTGTAGTTACTGACTCAGGTTTTCTGAAGTGTTCCTGAGCCCATGTGGTGATATCCTTCACACACTGATGTCGGTTTTTGATGCAGTACAAGGTCACGGGCATTCAATGTTACGTGCGGTGATTTTTCCAGATTGTCTGAACCTTTTGATGATATTACAGACCTTAGATGGTGAAATCCCTAAATTATTTGCAATAGCTGGTTGAGAAATGTTGTTCTTAAACTGTTCGACAATTTGCTCAGGCATTTGTTCACAAAGTGGCGACCCTCGCCCCATCCTTGTTTGTGAATGACTGAGCATTTCATGGAAGCTGCTTCTATACCCAATCATAGCACCCACCTGTTCCCAATTAGCCTGTTCACCTGTGGGATGTTCCAAATAAGTGTTTGATGAGTATTTCTCAACTTTCTCTGTCTTTTTTGCCACTTGTGCCCGCTTTTTTGAAACATGTTGCAGGCATCAAATTCCAAATGAGCTAATATTTGCAAAAAGTTTTCCAGTTCGAACGTTAAGTATCTTGTCTTTGCAGTCCATTCAATTGAATATAGGTTGAAAATGATTTACAAATCCTTGTATTCTGTTTTTATTTACCATTTAAACAACGTGCCAACTTCACTGGTTTTGGGGTTTGCACATACTTGTATGTGGAAGTATATGAAAATTGAAAAACTACCAATTCATTGGCATTAAAAAATAGTATCCCACGAGACCTCAATTCAGAGAGCATCGATGGATCAATATTAGCTTTTTCTATGGCTTTTTTTAGTACGTATTCCAAAAATGGAAAACAAGAAGAGAGGTAAGCAGTAAGCAAAGTTTTGTCCAAAGTGGTAAGACACCAGTGTTTTTAACACACAGTAAAAATGTCAACTGTACTCTCAGGGTCTCTCCCTGTCCTTCCATCGAGGTTTAAAGGATTGCTATGTAAATGCAGCCGTGGGTGGACATGAATGGACAGATTTAAAGCAGATTATGTTAAACTGCTTGTTACTATAGGAGTGAATGAGCATGGATTAGCAGATGCACCGCTGTGCCGCAGAGGTGGTGTTCATCCACCACCACCCCCATGTCTATTAGTCTTTTCACACTTCAGGAATATAAAATACACATTATTTAATATAATAATACACTCTGCCAAATTCCTCTAAACATTCTGTGCAATTCTGAAATGGGACACTGCCGAATGTTTCTGTTCTTATGGTATTTTTTTACCCTCCACCAAACAAGTTACCCACCAAAAATTATATAGAAAATAAAAGAAGAAAAACATTCATCAGTCAAATAAGTACAGGCAAATATTGACATGAAGCCACAGACAACTGCACTCCTGAGTGTCCCCAACACGGTGCAGCAATACACAAAAAGCAGACAAAAGGCTCATCAATTACCTACCTTTTAATTACGTTTCAATCGGGGTTAAATTTGAGATCGGTCTCTTTTGACATATTTTAGGAAATGAAACTTCACAGAACACCGTTCAATGTCAGTTCAATTTTCAAGAAATAAAGAAGATCTCTAAACCAGCGGGTGTGGCAATTTAACACAATGAGTCTTCTAGCCTACAAAGTAGTAAGGGTGTAACGGTACGTGTATTTGTATTGAATCGTTTCGGTACGGGGGTTTCGGTTCGGTTCAGAGGTGTGCCGAACGAGTTTCCACACGGACATATTAAGTAGCAACAATGCACACCGAGGCGCAACACACGGCATGCTAGCAGCGACCGGGCTACGTCAACAAAGCGAAAGCGGTTTGCCGACATTGTTCAGCAGTGGTAGGGTATGCTTCTGGCAACACGTCAAACATGCTAACCCGTTTGAAGCGTCACCACCCCCAAGTGAACATCGCTTCAACGAAGCGTGGTGCAAACACCGCATTCAAGCAGCCTCTCCTCGGCGAGTCAGACAGGGCTAAAGCAATAACAAATGTTTTTATAGCAGCAGATTGAAGACCATATTACATTAAAAACTAGATTTTTACCCACTTCTTTCCGCAGACAATGTGGATAAACGGATTTTTCTGGCAAAAAACACGAAGATTGAGTGAAAGTCACCAGGGTTAAAGGCTGGGGTGGGGGGAAAAGAAAAGTTAATCTGAGGCTGAGTTGACTTGAAACTGTTTAATGTTGCACTTTTTATATGTAGAAGAAAAGTTTTGTCATTTTATTTATTCTGAGCAACAACTTGAGGCAGTTTAATGTTGATTAACGTGGAAATCGACTTAAACAAGTTGAAAAACGTATTCGGGTGTTACCATTTAGTGGTCAATTGTACGGAATATGTACTGTACTGTGCAATCTACTAATACAAGTCTCAATCAATCAATCAATCAAAAAAAGCACTTTATATGTAGAAAGGTTTTGTTAAGAAACCCTGGCAATGGACCCTGTGTGTATATGTATGTTATTGTTATGCTTAGCATTCATGACTGCCTGCTGTTGCACTGATCAGCCTAGTGGTGGCTCACATCCATCACACACACAGAGCTATTTCTATTTTTGGGCAGAATTATTATAGTGTTCCCAATGTTAAAAGGATAAAGCCATTGTTTACAAATTTGGTAAATAAATAACCAAAACATTTATATTTTGTTGTTTTCTTACTGTACCGAAAATGAACCGAACCGTGACCTCTAACCCGAAGTACGTACCGAACCAAAATTTGTGTGTACCGTTACACCCTTATAAAGTAGTGAATGTTACCAAGTTCTTTTTTGGATTTGCTAAGAGAAGATGACAGAGGGGCAACCCAAAATAGTCCGCTTAGAGGATTCGGTTCGATCTGTTCGCCAAATCACCAAAGACAAATTATTAAACATTCCAGTCCAATAACTGCACAGGGATGGACAAAGCCCAAATATATGTACCGTATTTTTCGGACTATAAGTCGCAGTTTTTTTCATAGTTTGGCCGGGGGTGCGACTTATACTCAGGAGCGGCTTATGTGTGAAATTATTAACACATTACCGTAAAATATCAAATAATATTATTTAGCTCATTCACGTAAGAGACTAGACGTATAAGATTTCATGGGATTTAGCTGTTAGGAGTGACAGATTGTTTGGTAAACGTATAGCATGTTCTATATGTTATAGTTATTCGAATGACTCTTACCAGAATATGTTACGTTAACATACCAGGCACGTTCTCAGTCGGTTATTTATGCCTCATATAACGTACACTTATTCAGCCTGTTGTTCACTATTCTTTATTTATTTTAAATTGCCTTTCAAATGTCTATTTTTGGTTTTGGGTTTTATCAAATACATTTCCCCCAAAAATGCGACTTATACTCCAGTGCGACTTATATATGTTTTTTTCCTTCTTTATTGTGCATTTTCGGCAGGTGCGACTTATACTCCGGAGCGACTTATACTCCGAAAAATATGGTAAAGGCCTTAGTGGCCACATGCGTGGACAGCACCTTTTAGCTCTTATTTCCAAAATTGTGTACACTACTGAATCGGGGTCTTATGCCGACATGTGGACACTTATACTGCCATCTGGTGGTGTCAGAAGAGTATAACATAAAATGGAATTTGGAAAAAAAAAGTGTAAAAAATAAAAATGAGCATGTCACTAAACATGAAGTACACGTTTGTGTACTTATGGACTAAGTACATCATATCAAAAGATGATTTTTAGTTTTTATTCTAATTAGGGTCAAATAAGCCCAAATAGCAAAGAGAAATAAAATAAAAGCATGTAAACAAACAGCTTGGGCCTTAAGAGGTTAAGTTAGCCAGAGACTGTTTACATCGATCACATAATACCAATATTCCTTCATACAGCTTAGGCAGCCGGATCTTGGTATATTAGCCACGATGTATTAGCTTGCATTCAAAAAGGCTGTGTCTAGCACAATGTAGCGTGTATTCTCCGGATGAACAGAAAACATATATTTTCTTTACTTTTACAAGTGCAGCCACTTTCCTTCAGCATCTCACTTCTTCAGAAGACGAGACATCCGTCCTCCCCCCCCCCCCCCCATCTTCCCCATTGTGTGCCCTGTCATCTGTTCATTCTTCGCCCCGCATTCTCTTTCTCAGCCATTCATCATCCGCCCAGCATGAGGGCCGCCCCGCGGAGGAGAGAGATGGTGCAGAGTGTTTTTTTGATTTTCTGTAAAGTAACTGTAAAGTTATCACACATGCACACATGCACACAGCGAGGATTGAAAAGGGAAAACGCTGTCACAGTTTTTAAAAAGGTTTACAGTGGTTAGACAAGCCCGGGAATGACATTCTGGTTCTCTGCATGGAGGACTGCGAGTAGAGGACAGAAATGCAACAGTGTCTGTAGCCGCCTTACTATAATATCTAAAAGCAACACGGTAAGGTCAATATTATGTAGAAATGTCCGATAATGGCTTTTTTGCCCATATCCGATATTCCGATATTGTCCAACTCTTAATTACCGATTCCGATATCAACCGATACTGATATATACAGTCGTGGAATGAACACATTATTATGCCTAATTTTGTTGTGATGCCCCCGCTGGATGCATTAAACAATGTAACTTTACCATAATAATAATAGATTTTATTTGTAAAAAGCACTTTACATTGAGTAAACAACCTCAAAGTGATACAGTCTATTAAAAAAATTAAAAGATAATAAAAAAATTAATAAAAATAAAAACTAGAACAGCCTATTAGCTAAAACTAGTATGCATGTATCTAAAAAAAATACTTTTTTAAAACGAAGGGTTTTTAAGCCTTTTTTAAAAGCATCCACAGTCTGTGGTGCCCTCAGGTGGTCAGGGAGAGCGTTCCACAGACTGGGAGCGGCGTAGCAGAAAGCCCGGTCTCCCATTGTTCATAGTTTTGTCCTCAGAGGTTGGAGGAGGTTAGCCCGAGGTGTCGTGTCGAGGATTTGGGGGTGAGTAGTTCTTTGAGGTAGATGGGGGGCATTACCATGGAGGCACTGGTGGGTTAGTAGGGAGACTTTGAATTCAAACCTGAGTGGAACAGGAAGCCAGTGAAGGGATTTGAGAGTTGGTGTGATATGGTCATATTTCCGCACTCTCATCAGGATCCTAGCAGCACTATTCTGTATGTATTGCAGCTTCTGAGGGGGGCGGGGTTTGGTGGTAGCGGGGGGTGTATATTGTAGCGTCCCGGAAGAGTTGGTGCTGCAAGGGGTTCTGGGTATTTGTTCTGTTGTGTTTGTGTTGTGTTACGGTGCGGATGTTCTCCCAAAATGTGTTTGTCATTCTTGTTTGGTGTGGGTTCCCGGTGTGGCGCATATTTGTAACAGTGTTAAAGTTGTTTATACGTCAACCCTCAGTGTGACCTGTATGGCTGTTGACCAAGTATGCGATGCATTCACTTGTGTGCGTGAAAAGCCGTAGATATTATGTGACTGGGCCAGCATGCAAAGGCAGTGCCTTTAAGGTTTACTTCTGCCTACGTCCGTGTACACAGTGGCGTTTTAAAAAGTCATAAATTTTACTTTTTGAAACCGATACCGATAATTTCCGATATTACAATTTAAAGCATTTATCGGCTGATAATATCGGCAGTCCGATATTATCGGACATCTCTAATTCTGATATGAGAATTGTCAGCTTTCTTTAGACCCCATGTATATTTCAAAGAACGTATGGCTGCATAGAATAAGAGCGATTTGGCAGAACATCTCAGAATTGATGAGATTTAAGTCTATCTGAATGTTCTGAACTCTTGTTTCCATACTATTGTTGTACACCGCCTCCTCTGGTTGCCTCTTTTGCTTCAAGACTCACTTTATCAACCGATTCTTATGCCCTTCCATATTAGGGTTGTATGGAAGGTCTGAGCAAGTCCCGGAACAGTTAGTGCTGCAAGGGGTTCTGGGTATTTGTTCTGTTGTGTTTATGTTGTGTTACGGTGTGGATGTTCTCCCGAAATGTGTTTGTCATTCTTGTTTGGTGTGGGTTCACAGTTTGGCGCATATTTGTAACAGTGTTAAAGTTGTTTATACGGGCACCCTCAGTGTGACCTGTATGGCTGTTGACCAAGTATGCTTGCATTCACTTATGTGTGTGTAGAAGCCGCATATAATATGTGACTGGGCCGGCACGCTGTTTGTACGGAGGAAAAGCGGACGTGACGACAGGTTGTAGAGGACGCTAAAGGGAGTGCCTATAAGGCACGCCCCCAATATTGTTGTCCGGGTGGAAATCGGGAGAAATTCGGGAGAATGGTTGCCCCGGGAGATTTTCGAACCCGGAAGTCTTCCGGGAAAATCGGGAGGGTTGGCAAGTATGCCCTACGTCCGTGTTTTACCGGATATGTACCGCTCCGTACAGCGGCGTTTTAAAAAGTCATTAATTTGTGACCCATTAAGCTTTTCAATCTGGCCCGCCGGACATTCCCAAATATTATTTTTATATCTTTAAGATGGAAAGTGTAGCTGCCATTATGATGTGCAGTGATGTTTTCAAATGACCGTAAGTCTTGAACTATACTAAGTCTTTCAATGCTTGGAATCTGCGCTTTTGCATGATATTTTAGTGACTAGTGTTGTCCTGATACCAATATTATTTCCATACTTTTCGGTACTTTTCGATACTTTTCTAAATAAAGACACCAGAAAAATTGCATTATTGGCTTTATTTTAAGCAAATATATTAGGGTGTGGCGGACCGGTACTTTTCAGAGGCGGTATGGTACCGAATATGATTCATTAGTATCGCGATACTATACTAATACCCGTATACCGTAGAACCCTACTAGTTACTATGGTAATCTGCGTCACAGCAGGTCAGACGAGGCACCAAGCAGTGTGGGTGGGGAGCGTTTCCACAGAGTGTTTCCAGAGCCTGAAATGTGGGTGTCAGGGACAGACGCGGAAGGAGATTTTTACAACAAAGTTCTAAAGCTTAGTGATATATCACATATATCAGATTGTAGGTGGGGTTTTTTTTTACCCTTCACGTTCATATTTCACTGTGTTTGTTGCATTTTTGTTGCATTTGGCTTGATTGTAAAATATGTGGATGGAGAGGGGGTGTGACGTTCATATGTTGTCAATATTCAGTGTTTTATCCTTCATAGTTAATATTGTAACATTCTTTATTTCCATGTACATTCTGGGTGTCTCGTTCAGTAACAAAATTTAAAGGGGTGTGACGTTCATATGTTCTCAATATTCAGGGTTTTATCGTTCATAGAAAATAAAGATGGTCTGTCATAACATTTTCAGCATTCAATCAGACTTTAATGTGAGGTTTTGTATTAGTTTTCCTAAAAAAATAGATGTACCGGCCCCCAGACACATTTTTTTCTCTAAATTTGGCCCCCGAGTCAAAATAATTGCCCAGGCCTGTTTTAAAGCATTTATCGGCCGATGTCCGATAATATCGGCAGGCCGATATTATCGGACATCTCTAATGTTAGGGTCTATGGACATATAGTGCCAAGTGGTTTTGGGCGAAAAAGTGATTTAATTCCTCGTTTGCGTCTTCAGGAAGCACTTACTTGATGACTTTGTTATCCTGAGGTCATTCCGCCCCGTCACCCAGAACCCGATTCTTCCTGACTGGGCTCTGAGTTCATGAAAGACAAAACCAATTAGTTAACTGGGGATGCCGGGCAAGTGTTGCCGTGGCTGAGGTCACCACCACCACCGACATCGCCAAATATGGTCCACACACGGACGCTGACACCTAAAAACAAGAGAGCGTGTTGCAGGTTAGCCGAGGTCCTTTTTAATGTGGGAACAGAGCACAGTTGCGTCCGCTCCGTCCTTTTGTCCGCGGCTAATGAACAACGCTAACCAGTGTGAGAAAGGAAAGGCGGCGGCTACAAACGAGACAGATTAGCAGGAAAACAAAACCCGTTTGCCACTTTGCTTTAGCGTCAGGCCGGCAATCAGCATGATGTGCTGCAAGGATTGTGTCATTTTTGCTTGAAGGCCATCATTAGCGGCGAACGCCCACAACCAAGATGTTGACTCAAATAACAACGTTTTGTAGCTTGTCTTTTTCATACGATGATTCCGCAAAACGAGTTCATCATTAGTAACCTCTGTTTTTTTCACACAGAACCCAGTGAAGTGGGATATAGCTGGCAACGCTAGTGTCTAAAAGAGAATATTTATTGAGAGCACCGTTATCTAGCGCAGCCTTAGTGCTCTTAAGCCACTGGTTCTTAACCTGGGTTCGATCGAACCCTAGGGGTTCGGTGAGTCGGCCTCAGGGGTTCGGCGGAGCCTCCACCGCGGAAGTCAAGACACACCCGACTCATCGTGTAAATAAAAACTTCTCCCTATCGCCGTCTTATGGATACCCCCAAACAATGTTCCCTCGAATTTTCCATAAGTGTGAGCAAACGCAAAAACTCCTTGAGCATTCAGTGGAGCACATGTGAGCGATAACTGACGTGCACACTGGCCACACCTGTCTCAAACCTGACTAAATAACAAGTTAAATGTTTTATTATTATAATCAAATGACAGCAGTCATTTCCATATTTTTTAATATAAGTGTTTAGGCCCACTTACAATGACAATAACAATTAAAGCTGCAAGCAGCGTTGGTCGGGTCCGCCTTTTGGCAGGTGCTAGTCCTAGGTGTCCAATACTTTTGTCCAGTGGTAGTCCTGAGTGAGACCTACATAGAGGTTTTTGTTTCGTGTCTCTACGATATTCGTACTGGGAGTTAGAGGAAGTTGTGTCTGAGTTCACATTGTCATTATACGGTATTGTGTGTATTGAGGCCAAAGAAGGTCTAATTGCATTTTCGTTGTCATTTTTGGCACCGGAGCAGCATCAGTGCTGCGGGTCTTTGAAGGCTCGTAAAATCAAAACGGTAGCACTTATCAAAAATCCGTACACAACTTTTAATCAGAAGGGTTCAATCTCTCTCCTGTAGCAGTTTGAAGCCGAAACGACAAACGCGCTCAGAGGAGATAACGTTTGATGTTTGGTGACCGTTTGTAACAAAAATGTTGTTTTGAAGGAGGAATAGCAAACTTCCTGTCGATTTTTGCTGAAGGATGTCAACCTATGAAATGTAGGTCTAGGTGAGACCTACATATAGGTATTTTTTTCATGTCTCTACGACGTTCCTACCGGAAGTTACAAGCAGTTTTGTCTGAGTTTTCCTCTGAGGAGCATTTTTTTCTCTTTTTTTTGCAAAAATTATGTAGAGCACAATTTAGAGTTTTGGGATTCGGTTTTTTTTTAGATCGCAGTTTCCAGCAGTCCCGATGTGTGTGAGAATTTTGGTGAGTTTTGAAGTATTTTAAGGGGGTCAAATTAGAGGTCAAAGACGTAAAAAGCAGTGTTTTTAGTACATTTTTGTCTTGAAGGGGAAATTGCCAACTTCCTGTTGGTTTTCGCCCGAGGATGTAAAATTATGAAATGTAGGTCTAAGTCTGACCTACATACAGGTTTTTGTTTCATGTCTCTACGACCTTCCTAGTGGGAGTTACGGGCAGTTTTTTTTTTTTTTTCCTAGGGGGCGCTAGAGCTGAAATTTTATTTTTGGGGTTAGGTTTTTGTACTAAAGTGTGCTGGCACACTTTTTGGATGTGTGTAAAAAATTTGGTGAGTTTTGAAGCATGTTAAGGGGGGCAAAGTAGTGCGCAAAGCTGCGGAAGAATTTCAATAGGGTCCTTTCGTCCCATTGCAAAAGGACTCCCTTTGGGATTCCTTTTGAAAAGGTCCTGTGCGGACCCTAAAAAATATTGTTTTTCATGAGCTCTGTACTTGTATTGTATGTCTGGGTGGGGGTCCTGCTTTGGAAATAATTGGTACCCCTTTCAGATATCGCATTTAGTTGCCATTAAAACATCCACATGTTGCACAATGAGATGTAAACATGGGATCATGTGTACATTCCTGTAACTTTCTGTTTGTAAAAAAATATATTGATTAGTATTTCTTTAATATAATAACATCATTTCATGATTCATATTTATAAATTAGGATTAAATTAAGAAAAAAAAAAGTTTTTCTCTAAAGAAGGGTTCGGTGAATGCACATATGAAACTGGTGGGGTTCGGTACTTCCAACAAGGTTAAGAACCACTGTCTTAAGCATTCACCATAGAGCCACAGATTGTAAGGAATCTTCTTCCACTCTCCCATGATGACATCACTGGTGGAGCTGGTGGATGTTAGACACTTTGCACTTCTAGACCTTTGTTCCTTGCACCTAAGGATGCCTCATAGGTGCTCAATTGGGTTCAGATCTGGAAGAGACACCGCGGAACCTCAATTTCCCAACTTTATTGGTTCTTGAACGGGATACATGAATCAAAAAGTTTGTACGTTGAAGCAAATTTCTCCATAAGAAACAATGTAAAGATGAACAATGGGTTCCAGCTAGAGATGTCCGATAATATCAGCCGATAAATGCTTTAAAATGTAATATCGGAAATTATCAGTATCGGGTTCAACCTCCCAATTTTCCTGGGAGACTCCCGAATGTCAGTGCCCCTCCCGAAAATCTTGCGGGGCAACCATTCTCCCGATTTCCACCCGGACAACATATTTGGGGGCGTGCCTTAAAGGCACTGCCTTTAGTGTCCTCTACAACCTGTCGTCAGGTCCGCTTTTCCTCCATACAAACAGCGTGCCGGCCCAGTCACATAGTATATGCGGCTTTTACACACACAAAAGTGAATGCAAGGCATACTTGATCAACAGCCATACAGGTCACACTGAGGGTGGCCGTATAAACAACTTTAACACTGTCACAAATATGCGCCACACTGTGAACCCACACCAAACAAGAATGACAAACACATTTCGGGAGAACATCCGCACCATAACACAACATAAACACAACAGAACAAATACCCAGAACCCCTTGCAGCACTAACTCTTCCGGGACGCTACAATATACACCCAACCCCCCACCCCCACCCCCATCTCCCAAATTCGGAGGTCTCAAGGCTGGCAAGTATGCTCTAGTATACTCTGGACTGAAGCTGTAAGTCAAAGTATAGTATTTGTCATAGTTGTAGTGGGTATCAGGATTATCTCAGGGAGAGCATGTCCCAAATTCCAAGCTGCTGTTTTGAGGCATGTTAAAAAAAATAATGCACTTTGTGACTTCAATAATAAATATGGCAGTGCCACGTTGGCACTTTTTTCCATAACTGGAGTTAAAGTTGTTCTCTTATTTTGGAAAACCTTGTTTTTGATTGATTGATTGAAACTTGTATTAGTAGATTGCACAGTACAGTACATATTCCGTACAATTGACCACTAAATGGTAACACCCGAATACGTTTTTCAACTTGTTTAAGTCGGGGTCCACGTTAATCAATTTATGGTAAAGTTACATTGTTTAATGCATCCAGCGGGGCATCACAACAAATTTAGGCATAATAATGTGTTATATCTATGACTGTATACATCAGTATCGGTTGATATCTGAATCGGTAATTAAGAGTTGGACAATATCGGAATATCGGCAAAAAAGCCATTATCAGACATCTCTAGTTCCAGCCTGGACAAAAGTTAGAATTATAGTAACTGTGTACACTTTAAACGCAATACAATGCTATACAATCCAGTATATCAAACACACATAACTCAAAGGTGATGGTATAACTATCTCTTTAATAACAAAGCCAAAACAACAACTAACTGAACTGTCCTCCCATGCAGCCTCCCTGCTGACACACACACACACACACACACACACTGTCACTAGCCCTGTGGTGCCCTCACAGTTTGAAATCACAAAGTTCCTTAACTTAAACAGCCAGGTCGCTACAATGTTTAGGAATAAAAAAAATACCATCCCCTTTACTTTGATAGTTCATCTTGGGGCGCAGAGGAAGGGGTAATCAGTGTCGACAACGCTGTAGATACTTCCTGAATGTTTCATACCGCTCATCACCTGCCCATTGGTTTCTTTGTACTCATGTTGAGCTCGCTAAACGAGAAAAAAAATCATACAAAAAGACACTTGAAAAGCACTCAAAGTAGCAGTGTGCACAGTCGCTAACGGCAACACTGCTGTGATGCCTGAATGATCGTCAGATATCGATCTGTTCGCCCTCAATGAATGTGCTGCCGGGCACAAAGTGGCTGCATTACAAGGCACACAGTGGGCAGATGAAACGTGTGTACACTGAGACAAGGTTCATAAAATGAAAAGTTTGATGAGTTTGTAAATGAGGTTCTGTACTTAGTCACTCCATCACCTTCACCTTCATTGTCCTCAGCAAGATACTTGTCATCTTGGAGGTGCTCTGCTTCACAATGTCGGTGTCCTTTCATTGAACCGCAGCTCTCCAGTGCCCGGCAGCACTCGTGCTCTTCCAGACAACCACAATTATTAGTTTCTCAGTTGTGTTGCCAGTTATTTAGACAATAATGGTTGTGTCGCGTCATTTTCAGTGCATAGTAAATGGATACTGCTAATTAATATTACACTGACTACTCTAAAGTACAGTACAGGCCAATTATAAGAATAAAATTAAATAAATAAATAAATATTGACTGTTGTTACCCCCCTAAAAAAATAAAATAAAATAAAAAAGTGTTGACTGTTGTTACCCAAACTATATTAAGTGGGATTTTTCAGAAAAAAAAATATATACAGTAACACAAAAACAACCTGTCTCTGTGATCCCTATAGGTGTATAAATAATAATATAGTGTTAAATAAAATCAGTCCCTTGGGCACAAAACTGAAAATAATACAGCTCTCCAAAAAGTGCACTTCTGCTGCTATTGGAACATCCTAACTACACATACTATGACACTAAGAACGCCACAGTCATCAATCAACAATTCTGCAGTCCTGGTTGACATAAGAGCTAACCTTATTTTAGCCTAAAGGCTACAAGTGAGCAGATATGGAAATTAACCGGCAACAGTTAACGTTAGTTACTCACCGGCACTATCACTGGAACTGGGGCTGCAGGTTGAAGCAGAGGAAGAGGGGCGTGCTTCGTCATCTCTGTCGCCGCTTCTCCACGTGTCGAAGACACGACACGGTTCTCGAACGTTCAGGTTATGTGCGGCCTGAACATGTTTCTACATGTTTGTTGTACCGCTCCCCTTACATGAGAGCGAAGCCTGGCAATATCTGCATATTGCCGTTTCCTCGTCTTATTTTTTTGTAAAATGAAGCCATGCCTTGAGGCGTTTTTTCCGGTCCATTATTTTTGCTGCTTTCTGTATCTGCCGCCTAATGACTGAGCTACGTCATTTCCTGTGATGTCCCACAGGGCATTTCCTGTGGGACGGGATTCGTTCCCAGGGATTCGAATAAAGTACCAACTATTTTTCTTTACTATAGTGGCCTCGATAACGGGAACCGGTTCTCAAAAAGGGATTTGAGTCCATGAATCGGTTCTTTTCTTATCGAACAACCGGGAGAACCGGTTTCTAACATCATCCCTAATTCTGAGCCTTATCTTATTTATTTTTTTATTTTTTTATGTTGACCACATTAACCCTGGCAATGGACCCTGTGTGCATATGTATGTTATGCCATTGTTTACAAATTTGGTAAATAAATAACCCAAAATTGTACACTACCGTTCAAAAGTTTGGGGTCACATTGAAATGTCCTTATTTTTGAAGGAAAAGCACTGTACTTTTCAATGAAGATAACTTTAAAATAGTCTTAACTTTAAAGAAATACACTCTATACATTGCTAATGTGGTAAATGACTATTCTAGCTGCAAATGTCTGGTTTTTGGTGCAATATCTACATAGGTGTATAGAGGCCCATTTTCCAGCAACTATCACTCCAGTGTTCTAATGGTACAATGTGTTTGCTCATTGGCTCAGAAGGCTAATTGGTGATTAGAAAACCCTTGTGCAATCATGTTCACACATCTGAAAACAGTTTAGCTCGTTACAGGAGCTGCAAAACTGACCTTCCTTTGAGCAGATTGAGTTTCTGGAGCATCACATTTGTGGGGTCAGTTAAACGCTCAAAATGGCCAGAAAAAGAGAACTTTCATCTGAAACTCGACAGTCTATATTGTTCTTAGAAATGAAGGCTATGCCACAAAATTGTTTGGGTGACCCCAAACTTTTGAACGGTAGTGTAGGTGTATAGAGGCCCATTTCCAGCAACTATCACTCCAGTGTTCTAATGGTACAATGTGTTTGCTCATTGGCTCAGAAGGCTAATTGATGATTAGAAAACCCTTGTGCAATCATGTTCACACATCCCAAAACAGTTTAGCTCGTTACAGAAGCTACAAAACTGACCTTCCTTTGAGCAGATTGAGTTTCTGGAGCATCACATTCGTGGGGTCAGTTAAACGCTCAAAATGGCCAGAAAAAGAGAACTTTCATCTGAAACTCGCCAGTCTATTCTTGTTCTTAGAAATGAAGGCTACTCCACAAAATTGTTTGGGTGACCCCAAACTTTTGAACGGTAGTGTATATTTTGTTGTTTTCTTACTGTACCGAAAATGAACCGAACCGTGACCTCTAAACCGAGGTACGTACCGAACCCCTAGCATATAGTGATCGTGACATAATCCAGAATCCTACTAACGTGTCCTTGTGCGTCATCAGAAACGTATCGTGGGTTCTCAGTCTGCACAACTTATGCCATCAGGTCGACTGTGTCTTGCATTTGGACTAAACCTGGTCTGGCTTCTCCTGTCTGCTCCCTATCCCCCTTTTTTCTGTTTCCTCCCACCCCCCCCTGTGCACCTCCCTTATGTGTGTGTTAGTCCTCCCTCCTACCAGGCAAGCCAAGTAAACTCTCTCTCTCTGCTACTGTCTCATCAGGTCTGAGGACAAGCAGCTAGAAGTGCCTCAGCCCCCGGTGTGTTCAGCTGTCTCTGCCTTGGTCGTGGACTCGCTCGCATTGCGGCGGCCGGAACCCACTCGTACGGAAGTACTCTGCCCCCTGCCGTCCCACACACCCTCCCTTCCCCTTTACACTTAGAAAATCCACACACCGTGCATAGAGAGGCAGTGCGTGTGGTGTGTGCCGGGTGCTGCCGTGTGGACTTGTGCAGCGCCGGAAGGGGGAGCAGAGCGCCGGCGGGCCCACTCTGACCATGCCAGTGTGGGGGGGAAGGCTGAAGCGCAGTCTGCCTCTCTGCCTCCGGAGCCCCAATCCTGTGCTGCTTCTGCTGCTGCTTGGAAGCTTCTCTCTGCACACGCCTGCGCAAGGTAAGCACCTTCTCCGGTTCTTGTATTCTAACTTCTGCAACGTTCACATTTCTTGTTTGCAAGTTCCGGTTATCACCTCATTTGTGTTAATGACTATCATCATTATTTTGGTGTTTGGTTAAAGGTTACGTGAAGGTAGAGCGACACTATCAAGTGCATCAGCCACTTTTGTCCGTGACCATGTTTGGTATCTGCAGCGTGATTGGCGAGGTGTCACATGTGTGACTGTCTCTTATCTGTTGTGTTGCTATGTTATCAAGGTTGTCTTGTATTGCTTTTGGTTTCGGTTGCTAGCCAGCAGAATTATGCAGAAACGTGTGAAATATATCTGGTGGCAACTTTTAGAAAGGTTTTCGAGGCAATTTATGACCAATTATTACCTCTCTGATTGTAAGGTGGTAGAATAATGACAAAGGACGAACAAGAGCCATACACAGCAAAAACTGAAATCTAAGTAAGATTAAATATCTCAAATAAGGGTGATATTTGCTTATTTTCTGTCTGATAAGATAATTCTTCTCCCTAAGCAGATTTTATCGGCCGATAAATGGGTTAAATTGTAATATTGGAAATTATCGATATCGTTTTTTTTTATTATCGGTATCGTTGTTTTTTTTTGTTTTTTGTTTTTTTTATTAAATCCACATAAAAAACACAAGATACACTTACAATTAGTGCACCAACCCAAAAAAAACTCCCTCATTCACACAAAAGGGTTGTTTCTTTCTGTTATTAATATTCTGCTTCCTACATTATATATCAATATATATCAATACAGTCTGCAAGGGATACAGTCCGTAAGCACACATGATTGTGCGTGCTGCTGGTCCACTAATAGTACTAACTTTTAACAGTTAATTTTACTCATTTTCATTAATTACTAGTTTCTATGCAACTGTTTTTATATTGTTTTACTTTCTTTTTTATTTAAGAAAATGTGTTTAATTTATTTTTCTTATTTTATTTTATAATTTTTTTTTAAAAAGTACCTTATCTTCACCATACCTGGTTGTCCAAATTAGGCATAATAATGTGTTAATTCCACGACTGTATATATCGGTTGATATCGGTATCGGTTGATGTCGGTATCGGTAATTAAAGAGTTGGACAATATCGGAATATTGGATATCGGCAAAAAGCCATTATCGGACATCCCTAGTCCTAAATGATCTCAGTAAGATATTACAGCTTGTTGCTGAGATTTGATGACCTATATTGAGTAAAACATGCTTGAAACTAGAATATCAACTGTTGCAAAGCTGTGTCATCAACACTCACAAGTATAAAACTACTTTTTTAAAGTAACAATTTCTTACTTCCTGCGATGAGGTGGCGACTTGTCCAGGGTGTACCCCGCCTTCCGCCCGAGTGTAGCTGAGATAGGCTCCAGCGCCCCCCGCGACCCCGAAGGGAATAAGCGGTAGAAAATTGATGGATGGAATTTCTTACTTCAAGCATGAAAAAAAAAATCATGATGTATGCATATCATTATGTCAAGATAATGGCACTAGCGTTTACTTAATTTAAGGATATTTTTCAACATATTGAGCAAAAAGGTCTAAAACTAATTTCTACCAAGAAAAGTGCACTTGTTATTAGTGAGAATATACTTATTTTAAGGTATTTTTGGGTTCATTGAGGTTAGCTAATTTGACTTGTTTTGGAAAGTCTTGACAAGCCAAATTTTCTTGTTCTATTGGCAGATAATTTTGCTTAGTTCAAATAAAACACCCCTAATTTTGTATTTATTTTTTCTTGTTTTTGAACACTGACTTTTTTGCAGTGTACACTGCAAAAACTGAAATCTAAGTAAGATTAAATATCTCAAATAAGGGTGATATTTGCTTATTTTCTGTCTAATAAGATAATTCTTCTCACTAAGCAGTTTTTATGTTAGAGTGTTTTACTTGTTTTAAGTGTTTTGGTCCTAAATGATCTCAGTAAGATATTACAGCTTGTTGCTGAGATTTGATGACCTATATTGAGTAAAACATGCTTGAAACTAGAATATCAACTGTTGCAAAGCTGTGTCATCAACACTCACAAGTATAAAACTACTTTTTTAAAGTAATAACACTAGCGTTTACTTAATTTAAGAATATTTTTCAACATATTGAGCAAAAAGGTCTGAAACAAATTTCTATCAAGAAAAGTGCACTTGTTATTAGTGAGAATATACTTATTTTAAGGTATTTTTGGGTTCATTGAAGTTAGCTAATTTTACTTGTTTTGGAAAGTCTTGACAAGCCGAATTTTCTTGTTCTATTGGCAGATAATTTTGCGTAGTTCAAATAAATACCCCTAATTTTGTATTTATTTTTTCTTGTTTTTGAACACTGACTTTTTGCAGTGTGCACTGCAAAAACTGAAATCTAAGTAAGATTAAATATCTCAAATAAGGGTGATATTTGCTTATTTTATATCTGATAAGATAATTCTTCTCCCTAAGCAGATTGTATGTTAGAGTGTTTTACTTGTTTTATGTGTTTTGGTCCTTAAAGATCTCAGTAAGATATTACAGCTTGTTGCTGAGATTTGATGACCTATATTGAGTAAAACATGCTTGAAACTAGAATATCAACTGTTGCAAAGCTGTGTCATCAACACTCACAAGTATAAAACTACTTTTTTAAAGTAATAATTTCTTACTTCAAGCATGAAAAAAAAAATCATGATGTATGCATATCATTATGTCAAGATAATGGCACTAGCATTTACTTAAATTAAGAATATTTTTCAACATATTGAGCAAAAAGGTCTATTTTTTTTTCTACCAAGAAAAGTGCACTTGTTATTAGTGAGAATATACTTATTTTAAGGTATTTTTGGGTTCATTGAAGTTAGCTGATTTGACTTGTTTTGGAAAGTCTTGACAAGCCGAATGTTCTTGTTCTATTGGCAGATAATTTAGCTTAGTTCAAATAAAATACCCCTCATTTTTGTCATTTTTTTCTTGTTTTTGAACACTGACTTTTTGCAGTGTAGTAGACTTTTTTTCTTACTCTCGGTCACAGGTGTATAACTCAAGGAGCGGCGTGGCTCGGTGGGTAGAGCGTCCCTGCCAGCAACTTGAGGCTTCTAGGTTTGATTCCCGCAAAACTAGCCATTGCTGTTGTGTCCTTGGGCAAGACACTTTACCTATCTGCTCCCAGTGCCATCCACACTGGTTTAAATGTATCTTAAAGATGTAGATAGTGGGTTTCACTGTGTAAAGAGCTTTAAGTCACTAGAGAAAAAGTGCGGGTAACACTTTAGTATGGGGAACATATTCAC